>NC_056543.1:1069690-1282190 GCF_910596095.1 Thunnus maccoyii
AGTAGAAATTTGGGGTTTGGTATCTTGCCCAAGGACACTACAACATGTGGACTGGAGAAGCCGGGAATCAAACCGCCGACCCTCTGATTAGTGGACGACCCGCTCTACCTCCTGAACCACAGCCGCCCCAGTATGTAGAAGTATATCTCGAGGCCATTGGCTGTAATCATATAAGCTGATACATTGACCAATCACAGATCATTTCTCTGTTCTCTGGAACTATAATAGATCAGGTTTGCTCTTTGTTCGTTGAGACAAGCTGATGCAAATCTTTGTGTGTTCTGTCTCCTTATTGTACAATAATAATTTATAATCTTCAACCCAGCAGTGTTTTGGATATTATTTCATATGTGTGTTTAATGTTTCCAGACGATTTCCACAACAATATACATACATGTGTATATTGTGAGCTCACTGTAAAGTCACTAAACCTGCCAGATGTTAGATATTAAGTCCCTGTAGGAATATTATATCAGGAATAATATAATATTAGGAATATTATAGGAATATTTCAGCATGCAGGGTTTGAACCATACAGTGAGTGAAGTAGTTGCTTTATATTGATTGTTGTTGATGACCTGCTTTATTTTTGTGTACAGTCCTGTTGAATAATAGAAGCTGTGATGAAACAGCTCAGCCGTAGGCTTGTAGAGGACAGTCACTGCAAATGTACGCAGGTCAACAGGTGGCAGAAATGCTGCTAGTTTGAGCCCAGCAGAGGGCAGTGTTGACTGTGGAATGGTTCAGTGTCAATAGTCTAATACAGTGTGGAGGAGGATGCATCATGTTTATTGATATTAGATTATAATGTCTCACAGGTTATTACCATGTTGGTGCTTGTTATATATGTATATAATGCTACCAGCTTAGATCATTATTTTATACTTTTTATTCTCTCCACTTCAGTTGAAAGTGTGTGCTGACTGTGTGGCAGTGATAAATAAAGTGTTCAGAGCTTCAGTGGCGTCCTCTTGTGTTTCTAACTGGACATGTTGCAGTGGGACAGCATGTCTAACCACTATGAAGTGATGGTGGTGAACTCATTAAGCCACTTCAACAATAGAAGACATCATCAATAATACTGATTTAAGTCAAGCAGATCAGTTTATTCAACCCTGAAATATCACTTTACTGTCAGAATATTGTTCAAGTATTTTACTGATGTTAGATAATGTAAAGTATATTCACTAAACCTAAATATACATCATATATAAAACACTAAATATGATAATAATAATAATAATAATAATAATAATAATAATAATAAACAACATAACAAGGTGCTTTACATGGAAAAACTAATTAAAAAATTAGCACTACAAACAAATAATATCATTAAATAATAGTACAGAAAATGAATAAAATGAAATTTAAGAAATAATAAAAATAAACTTATTAATACTCATAATAAAATAATAATAAAATGCCTTTTGTTTTAGCCTTTGTATTATGATTACCGAAAACAAATTATTTAGCAAAAATAAACTGATGAATTCCTAATGGAAGATGTTGAAATTATGAAAACTCTTTGAAAGTATTTAAACAACATCTGGTCAAAGAAAATATTTTTCACATCATAGTTAGTATTTATATTGTTTGTTTGTAAAGCAGGTTTACCCAAAATACACAGTCTGTGGTTTGCAGCAATGATTTGTGTCTGTTTTAAATGTATTAATACTAATTAAAAGATAATTGTAGTTCGTCAAGTGCAGTTGTTTCTTATGGCGGATATTTTTGGTCATAATTAAAATTAATGTGAAAAAGCAAAAAAAAAGTTAATTTAGTTATTTCTATTTCCATTCAAGCTTTACCATTTCCCATTTTAAGTTTCAATTTGATGTTTCCCTTTTCTTATTTCCATTTTTTTTGCCATTTTTAATTTCATCATTTCCATTTAATTTTTTTTCATTGTCACTTTACACTTTCAAATGACCATTTTACATTTTACATTTTCTTTTTAAGGTTAATTATGCAGTTAGTTATTATTAATTATTATTCCTGGTAGTGTAATAGAATAATTATCTTTTTAATTTTATCTCTTTTAATTTTCTGTTTGGACTTTTAATTTTAATTTGTCTACAGACACTTTACAAACTCTCTACAGACACTTTACAAACTCTCTACAGACACTCTACAAACTCTCTACAGACTCTTACAAACTCTCCATAGACACTCTAGAGACTCTCTACAGACTCTACAGACTCTCTACAGACTCTACAGACTCTCTACAGACTCTCTACAGACTCTCTACAGACACTCTACAGACACTCTACAGACTCTCTATAGACTCTCTACAGACTCTCTACAGACACTCTACAGACTCTCTACAGACTCTCTACAGACACTCTACAGACACTCTACAGACTCTCTCACACCTGAACCTTTATTCTTCGTCCTGTATTCGTTCATTCACTCCTCCTCTATAACAGACTCATTAGTTTACTCTGCAGTGAAGTGAACTGAGATTTCACACACTGATCAGGTTGCTTCATCACTCACAGCTTCAGAGTTGCACGATCAATGTTCGCATCTATAAAATGTGACACATTGCATTGTGGGATTGTTGGCAGACAGTAGTGTTCATGAGGCTTCATGTAGAGGATACATTTACACACTCAGTGAGTTCAGACACTCAAATAAAAAGGTGGACAGTAAATAGAGTTAATTCTACAGTAAATGCGGAGGGATCTGAGACACCAGGTTCTCCAGGTTTAGTTTTGACCTCCACCATCCTCGTCTTGACAAATGGAGAGAAACATCACATTCTGTAGAGTAAGGTTTTAATATTTGGCTGATTTTTAGTCATTCACATCATTATAAATGTCAGTGTGAATTTGAACGAGGTTTTCTAACTTTAGCATCAAAATATGTAGACTGATGAAGACCTTAACAAGAGGAGTGTGATCTTACATTGATCTGTGGATTTACAGTTCTGAAACTTGTACTTGAATAGGAACATAAACATGTGCATAGAATCAAAACGTAGAGGTTAAGATTTGAATAAATAGTAATAATAAGTCTTGAGCCTTTATTTAAAAGAACTGAGAGTTGCAGCAGACCTTCTGTTCAGATATGTGGAGCATAAAAACTGAATGCTGAAGTTCAAGTACTGTGGAACCAGAGGACCTAATATCAGGAAATGCACTTAGAACTAAAAGTACATTTTGTGCATCCTGTTTGTGTTTCCATCTCATCTGAGGAACCAGGTAGATGACTTGGTTTGTGCATTTTAACGTTAGAGATTAAAGCTGAATGCTTCACGCACAAAAACCATGATCTGTTTCATCTTTGTTTAATTAAAGAATCACCACAGATCTACATCACAACAACATACATTTCAATAAGAAGACAATAATTCTGTTGACTACAAACATTTGAAATGCTTTTTTTATTCAGTCAACATGAAAACACTTTAAAGGTTCACAGCTGCTCACTTCTGATGTGTCAAATCTAATAAAACAAATCAACATTTTCTTTCTTTTAATCTGTAAATTCATGTTAGTTCTTCATGCTTCAAAGATATTAGATGATCATAATTAGTCTTTTTATTTATTTCCAAACAGACAGAAACATCTTCAGGCTGAAGTTAAAATTAATAACAATAATAAACTTTAATCACAGAAAAAATCTTTTCTTTGTTTTCTATCATTTTATAGACTAAATGATAAATACTTTTAATTAAAGTCATAAAACTTCTGCAGCTGAATATAAATATGAAACAGCAACATTAACAAGAAACACAGAATGATATTTGATTCTAGTTATATAATTGTATGAATTTATACACTGTGGCTGCAAATAACCATTTTCTTTATTAATAATGAATTGATTAGTGTGAAAGGAGCAAATCAGACTTCTGTTACACACACACACACAAACAATACTAACAGGAGATAATAATAATAATAATAATAATAATAATAATAATAACTTTATATGGCAGATAGATAAAGTTTAACAGGATCAACTTTATTAAACAAAGAACACTCAGGAGGAAGGGGTTTAATAAATGTGTATTTCTCTGCTTCTATAATTACTGAGTGTTTTAATGTAATGATGCTGCTGCTTTCCTTATTTCATTCTTGTTGTTGCTCCAAATGCAGCTGTTAAGACCACGGCCACGGCAACTTCCATTTACTGTGTTCCTGTACCTCTTTGTATTTCTGTAATTCTCTCTGTATTTGAGCGACTGCCTGATGATTCTTTGGACAGGTCAGTAATCCGCTCTTCGTCTCATGGAAAAGAACGTGAACATCCAACACAACGTTGTCATACACGTCAGACCATCTTGTTCCATCAGTTGAATAGTCGACATCTCGGGTGTGATGCATCAGCACCAGGATCACAGGTTTCTGACCACAGGAGCCTGAAACACCAGAGAAGAACATGAGACTTCCTGTCCAGAGGAACCTGCAGGAGAACGTTCTCCTCCTTCAAATAAAACCATGACAGGAGTGTATGTTGGTGATTCTGGCACATTAATGGCTTCATTAACTTATTCTTTCCTCTCAGTTTATTACATTTAAATGACTTCATGTGTCTCCTTCAAGTGTTCACTTTGTTTAGGCTCCTCACATATCAAACTGCTACAAGTAAAGATCCTTCAGTTACTGATGAAGACACAATGGAGCACAAAACAAAGTGTTTCTGCTGCTAAACTAATGAGAAGAAGAATCTACATTCTTACCACAAGAGAAACTTCATCTGAGAAAATATCAGTGAAACAGTCTGATGATGTCATCAAAACAACAAGAAAACTGTTATGAAGAATCAATGTGGGAGATTTTTGTTGCTTCCTCAGACTTTTAAAGGAATATTAATATTGAACGATCACATCATCTTTAATATTCCAAGAAGAAGCTAAAGACAAATATTCTGTTAATATTTAGTGTTTAATGATAAAAACACATCCATGAATCTCCCTCCATCAAAATCCATCTCCTGAGTGTCAGTAGGACAAATGACATGAGGTAAAAACACTGAATCAAAGAGCTTGAAATATTCATGTAAGGGGAACATTGAGTAATGTGACTGTGAGGAATATTAAATGAAGGGAATTAAAGTTTCTTAGCTCAGTAATTAGTTACGTTCTGTTTTTCTGTGTGAGATATTATAAATCTACATTTTAGTAAAATAGTATATTACTCATAAATAACACATTAAAGACACAAGATGAACTAATGTAGAGCAAATTAAATTAAATCCACTCGCCAGACAAATGAACTTCCTGCTTATTCTTTACGCCAACATGAAAGTGTTTTTAGAAACGTTTTTGATTCAGAACAGAAACTGTAGTTTTTATGCTCAGAGTCTATTTTTTTAATCTGAACAGACAGCTGTTTAAATCACACACAGCTCCAGCTGTTTCTATGTTCTGAACTTATTATTGATATCTGTATTGATTGATCAGGACTCACAGTGTGGCGGTAAACTGCCCAGTTTGACTGCAGGCAGATCAAATCAATAAATACAAACACTGTTGACTTCTTCATGAAAACTATGTTGGTTCTGATGTCTGCTGTCAGTCGGCCTGTGAAGACAGTTTGTCCTCTCAGCTGACGGACGGCTGAACGCAGGTTGGAGTCGATGTGGATTGAACGTTAGAGGTTTGCTGGTCGTTGAACCAATCAGCTGACATTAGGCGAGAGGCGGGGTCTACCTGGACAGGTCACCAGTCAGTCACAGGGCTGACACACAGAGACAGAAAACCCTTCAGGCTCACACTCTCATCGATATTTAGAGTCCAAGCACCGAAGCTGCAGGAACCCTATTTGATTTTGATTTTGTTGGCGTTATTATTTTTATTCCGTTTCCGCTGATAAAAGCGTTTGTGCATCTAAAACCATAAATGAAGCAAAAGCGACATTTTATGGGAAGGTAGTAGATCATATGAATCAGCTCCAGATTAAAAATATGATCCATGTCAACCATAAGGAGGCGCTATAATGACAGGCAAACATGTTTTGGGCCACAATTCGCTAAACTTCGCTTACTTTTGTTTGCATGAAAAAACTCCACAGGGAGCTTTAAACTGTGGTTAATTCAGAGTAATATCCTGCTTAAAAACCTTCACGTTAATTGTTCATCTAAAGCTCCTTGTGGACTGCAGCAGCTCAGAGTGAAATTTGACTTTTGTATTAAAATGTTTTTGCTGATCTGACAGATGGAAACATGCTAACAGCAACATATCGGCCTGTTTGAGCCAAGATGATGACAGAAACAAATAAAAGCATCAGGAGAGCAAAACCCCATCAAAGCTGATCAGATGTGCTGCTGTAATGTCAGCTACAGGTTGGTGCTGCTGTGTACTGCTGAATGTCCATCTCTGTTACAGACCAGATCCATGGTTCACTCATTTCATTCCCCACCTCCCCCTGTGATGTTCATCCTAACTGAAAGAAGCTTCAGACTCAACATGAACTCTGGTTCTGAGTGTTGATCTGCAGAATCTGATCTGAACATGATGTCTGAGCTGCACAGATTTCAGTCAGAACAAGTTAGAAACAACAAGTCTTTCCTTCACCTTTAATGTCTGTCATGGCTGCCTCCACATCTGATCCAACACGAGACGTGATTGGACAGAAGACGATAACGACATGGCTTTCCTGCAGGTCTCTGGTGGTTTCAACATTCTTCACTTTGTCCAGTAGGACTTGATGGGCTCCAAAGGTTTGACCAGTAACCTCCCAGTACACCTTCACCTTGGAACCTGTACCCCATGAACTTGATGATGAAGATGAAGGTTTCTTTGCTGAAAGATGAAGACATTGTTAACGTTTATAACTTTACAACATGAATGAGCCCAGTAAAGAGACACTCACCTGTCTGTCTGGACTGTTGTGTCCTCTCCTGCTGGACTTTATTTCCTAAAGAGAAACAAAGTAGAATTCACTGTCTGTAAATGTTTTGACCTTCTGTCAGTCAGACAGTTACTGTTACTGGATGAAGGTCGAGTTTGATTCCTCTGTTTCTAACGTTGAACAGAAATACTACAAACATTTAACATTTTATGATTTCTTTGGAAGAACTTAATCAAACTGAAAAACAAACATTTGCAGGTTTACTACAGATAGCAGGAACAAAATGAAGCAGGGAAACAAATCTATTTTATCTTTGTTTGTTCATCTAAATCATCTGCTTCTAAACAATAAATAAAAACAGCAGCGTTATCTGGATCCACTATCATCTAGTTCTCTCTGTAACATTCACATACTCATGAATTCAGTGTGTATGTAACAGTATATTCAGAAGAATCATGTGACTGTTTCTTCAGTGTTGAAGATATAAAAACGTTTTTAAATATATGATAGATAACCTTGATCAGATATGAGTTGTTCCTTCAAAAGAGTAAAGTGATCCAGAAGACTCTGTGGGTCAATTGGCGTCTTGTTGATGCAGCCATTCATCAAACGTTCAGCAGCTACAAAATGAACAGTTTGTGTGTTAATCACTTAATATTTTATTTGTATTATTGTTGTATTATAAGTATTTATATACAGTACAATCTGTAAAAAATGAAATAGAATACAAATAACAAACAATAATTGTAAATAATTGAACATACACTTATAACATTCTTCTGTCATCAAATCCTTCAGTCCCTGTAGAGCCTCCTGGAGGTTCACTGGTTCCACTGGTTTCACTGGTTTCACTGGTTCCATGTTCATCTGAAACAGTGAGCACATACACATACATGTAAACTCAGAGACAACAGCACACAGCAGAAAACTAGAACATGTTGTGACCACGAGGCTTCAGTATGTCGTGAACATGTTCATGGAGAACCTATGAACCAAGTTTCATTTTATCATCATGTAATATTGTTACTGTAGCGCCCCCTGTGGCTGAATTACATCACATGTTACACACTGTGCAGTGCAGCTGTATGTACAACATCCCACATTTGTTTCAATTCTGCATTGAAGAGTTATGTCAAGTTCATCAGGTCAGTTACAGACAGAAGGAGAGTGAAATCCACAAACTAATGCATACGTTTGTTCAGGATCATCTAAATATGTACAAACCAAATTATGTGAAGACTGGAAGAAATTTGCACATCTGTGATTTTTGACTTAACATGACACATTACATTAATACAAAACTTTATTATTATTTATTGCACACTGCATATACTGTTTACACTGTGAACATGTACATTTGATTTCATTCTCTTATATTTTACCAGTGTTCGGCAAGTTACTGAAAATTAGTAATTAGTTACAGTTACTAGTTGATTCTCTTAAAGAGTAATTGAATTACTTTACCAATTACTGCATATATAAAATAAAGTAACTTTTGCGTTACTTTTAACTTTTAATGTGTAACTCGTCCCACAGTCTCAGTAAAGGCTCCGTTTTGTTTTCTCCAAAACACCAAATCAGTTCAGTTCACAACTTAAACCAGGAAATCAAAGTTGGAAAAGAAGCTGCAGTTCAGTAACATTATTTACAATATATAACATTATAACTCCAAAGACAAAGCTTATGTTTTACTACGTGCCGGTTACATTCAAGAGCATTTGCTGTTCAAAGTGTGAGATGACTTCTGTGTGGATGAATTAGAGATTCTGTGGATTCAAGTCCTGCTGTTTCAACAACCAACATACCATAATAACATATGTGATAACATTGACCTAGCCTTGGATGAAATTAGAGATTTATTTGAGACTGGAGAATACAACACTGACTGGAAAAGTCTGACGGGAAGAAAACTAAGTTTAGTAAATATATGGAGAGCAGGAATTGATCAGTACATTATGCTGTACCAAAGTCCTCAATAAACAGATGCAGCAGTGCAACTGAAACTATTATTGACCTGAAACTTTGTAATCAACCAAGTAATAAATACTCTAATGCTAAATGTGTCCTGCTGTCCTGCACAGATCACAACACAATATGCATCACTGAATAAGCCAAAGACGCCTCCTCGAGTGACCTGGCTGTCCTGTGTGAGAGGGCTGCGCTCTGATTGGCTGAGACAGCACCTTCAGTATTCACAGATGTCAGCAGAGTTCAGGACTTTGAGGACATTTAAACACACACATTACAGCGTCTTCACTGACCTGTGAGACGTTAGTTCCCTCAGAGACAGAAGACGACTCCCTCACATCATCTGCAGACTGTTGGTCAACAGAACTGCTTCCCTCTGTGGAAACAGGTTCGGTGAGTTATTGATTTACAGTTTTAGTTATAACCAACATCTCTGCTGAGTGTCTCTGACCTTCAGATGGATGAGACATGTTGTATTCTGGAGCAAAAGAAATATTAAAAATAAGAAGAAGCAGAAATAGATTCTGTGTTTCTGACTCATTTAAAGTCAGCTGTTGATCAAAAACACAACAAATGTCAGTTATGAGAGAAACATAAATACTCACAATGTCATTACAGGTTTTACTTTTAACTCACGTTCACAAATGTGATACGATATGATTTGTTGAGTCCAGATTAATCAGGATGAATGGTTTGATTAAATGTGAATATAATAAATATCCAGATTTAATCTAATATTCAGATGTTTCATTCTCGTGTGGACTGATTCAGTCCTGCTGACATGAGAATAAATCCTGAAGCATCACATCAGAGTCAGACTCAGGTCCACTGAGGTATTTATCACAGTGCTGCAGCACCACCTGCAGGTGACACTTGGTATGTGCACGTGGCCTCTAAATTCATCTCACTGAATCACACCTGCATGAATTCCACTCACAGTTCATCAATATGAAGAAAAACACATGAACAAGTCTTCAGCTCAGTGAAATATGTGATAAATGAATCAGATGATATGTGACACACACTTTGTCTCCTGTGTACAGATTTATACACTCTGAACATCACTGGGTTAAAGTTGAATCCAGTTTGGATCAATACAGCAGCAACAACATCAGGTTAACTTTATCAATCTGTTACTGTGAGCCAGTGTTACACACAACAAGCTTTAACTAAAAACTGTCACAGATTGATTGTTTCTACAAAACGATTCAAAAGAGACACAAGTTATTAACAATCAATAACAAACTGTGACATGTCAGTTTAAACAGAGTAGATTATAACAAGCTTTAGTTTGTGTAAATAATAAAAATAACAGTAAAACTGGCTCAGAACAACATTAACTCAGTATTGTATCGACTCAGACTGGGTCAAACTCTAACAGTGATGTTCAGAGTGTGATAAAAGATTCACAGTATGTCCATATGATCAATAAAAAGAAACAGTTTCCTGTTAATGACGAAACAAACGTTTGAATAATCTCAAAACTAAAATCCTAAAAGTTAAAGAAGCTGTAAAACAGCTCGTCATGTGACGTCATTAACATAAAACCTTCATTAACCACAGAGAGCATGTAGTGCTAACATGCTAACATGCTAACATCATGCAGCACATGAAATAAATAAACTGAGGAGAGAAATCTTTACCTGCAGCTTTCTGTCACTCTGCTGGTCTTCTTCTTCTGCAGCAGCAAAGTGGAGACAAACACAAGTCGTATAAACGTTCCTCCTCCTTTTATCATCAGTTTTTTTTTCCACTTTCAGAAACCATGGTACTTATAAGAAACCCACCTGCTTCTCTGAAACCATCAGTGTGACTTTCACTTTCACTGTGAGTGTGTGTGTGTGTGTGTGTGTGTGTGTGTGTGTGTGTGTGTGTGTGTGTGTGTGTGTGTGTGTGTGTGTGTGTGTTGATGCTGGCTGTTGTATTTATGTTGATCGTGACTCTTGAAACAGTGAAAGGAAAGTGAGAGGAAACTGCAGATAGAGTCAGTAACCTGTTGGTTCCACTGTGCTGCAGAACTACGACAGCAGAAGAAGAATGAAGCAGCAAAGTGGAGACAAACACGAGTCGTATAAACGTTCCTCCTCCTTTTATCATCAGTTTTTTTTTCCACTTTCAGAAACCATGGTACTTATAAGAAACCCACCTGCTTCTCTGAAACCATCAGTGTGACTTTCACTTTCACTGTGAGTGTGTGTGTGTGTGTGTGTGTGTGTGTGTGTGTGTGTGTGTGTGTGTGTGTGTGTGTGTGTGTGTGTGTTGATGCTGGCTGTTGTATTTATGTTGATCATGACTCATGAAACAGTGAAAGGAAAGTGAGAGGAAACTGCAGATAGAGTCAGTAACCCATGTATAAACATGTGATGTAGATTTACTGCAGTAACAGTATTGTTGTGTATCTAATGTTCTTATGTTTCTTTTAACTTTGTAGTATTTGTGATTTCATGGACTAGATGACTTGTAGTTTCCCTTCAACCTCCTACATGTGTGTTTAATGTGATGAATCCTAATATTTTAAACTTTTCTTTCTTTAATCATCACAAACACGTAAACTTCATCCACCTCAGCATTTAAGTTCAACTCCATGTTTGTTTGATTTATTATTAATATTAATATTAATATTATGTAATAGTTTATATATTCAGTCATCATTATTATCAATTTCATTTTCAATATTGTCTCTAATAACAGAACATTTCTTTCCTAAATGTGCTGTGTGGAAAAATGTCAGTTTGCTGATGATATTAATAAAATCAGTTAAAAACTGAAATCAAATGTATTTTTACAGAGACAATGAGAGGGATCTGCAGTATGTGCAGGAGTACAAACCTGAAAACGAGGAAGTCAAACACATCCGAGTTCTGCTGTACGGGCCGGTCGGATCCGGAAAGTCCAGCTTCATCAACTCTGTCAGCAACATCCTGCGACGCAGAATGAGCATTCCTGCTGGAGCCAGTGCTACCACCTCTGACAGGAGTTTCACCACAAAGGTAAAAACACTTGATCTGTGTCAAAAATGAAGCTTGTTAAAAGAACATCACTTGTTATTTGCTATTTGGTTAATTTGTAATTCTTGGAGCAGATATCACAGTGATTCATAGGACAGTTTATGCAGGTGGTTTCACAGGCTGGAAACACTGCTGTAGGTTTATGTTCTGATCATCAATTTGAATTATTTACAATTTGTTTCACACAAATGGGAACAAACCTCATCACTTTACTCACTGAATTCATTCCAAACTGATCCAGAATCTGATTTAAACAGCTGAGAGTCGAATCTTAAGCCTCATTCACAGAGATGTATCCAGGGTTTTTATACAAAGTCAAAGATGCATGTTCCTCTGTTTGTGTTTCAGTATGAAACTCATGAAATCAGGAAAGGAAGAGGAAACCCAAAGACCCTCTACCCGATCGTCTTCAATGACATCATGGGTCTGGAGGAGGGGAAGAAGTGTGGTGTTCATCCTGAAGACATCAAACTGGCCATGAAGGGACGTGTGAGGGAGGGTTACAAGGTACAACTGTCACATTATCATATCATATATTATGTCTGATCAGGGGTCTCCTTTATATTCAGCAGCTCCACCCAAACACAACACTGGACCGTCACATCATCACATTTCATGAGGAACTTGTTTCTGCTGTCAGAAAGCCTGTCTGCTCCTCTGATGATGCTGCATTAACTTATAAAAATGGCTCCATGTCTGGTTCCTCATTAAACCCTCTTGAGATTAAAGTGCCCGTCCTACAAATCCACAACACCTCCCTCTTCAGGATCAGCTGCTCCTTAAGGGTCAGGGTTAGCCATCCCCCAGTTCCTCATAACAGCCTTCTTACTGGTTATTAACTGTATTTAAATATAAATATAAATATCTGCAGCTTATCATGTGTGTCATTGTGTCATTCATTTTGGTTCTACATTGTTTTCCAGTTCAACCCAGTATCTGCACTGTCAGAGAGCGATCCAGGATACAACCCGTCCCCCTCTCCAGACGATCGAGTCCACGTTCTGGTTTGCATCCTCTCTGCTAACACATCAGAGATTAAAGAGTCAGTTTTACAGAAGATGAGGGGCATCAGAGAGGCAGCCAGAGACCTGGGTGAGAACAGAGTTTACTGAAAGTGTGCATCCACTGATCCTGTTTTATTCAGGTTAACTTGATCTGAACTCCTGGTCTCCAACATTAAAACACATCGTTCAACTTTCAACGTTGACTTTATTTTCCTGGAGGGGAGATGAGTCTTGCATCCAGTAAACACAGAACCAACAGACAAACGTACATTAAATACATGAAACATGTACATCAAGTACATCAACCTAGAGTTTCACCTTCTAATAGTTACATGGAAAACTTTTCAAGAGAAGAGTCATCACAAATATTTAAGTTTGATTTCCTGAGAGATAAAAGAATTAGAGACTAAACAGACGCCTGCTGCAGGTCCGTGTTTCTTCATATTATTACATATTATTATTAGTCCAAGACTCATCTATGAATAAGTCGTCTCAGTTTGATACAGTCCATGATACAACGGTCAGGACTAAATATATATTGAAATAATGTGCAGACTTGTATCAGATTAAAGCTTTAAATACACTGAAAAAAGTGTTTACAGCCTCATGTTTGTATTTTTAAAACTCAAAAAAATTAACAAAAATGATTTTAGACAATGGCTAACATGTTATAATTTATTTAGTCCATAAAGGCCTTTATGAACAAGATTTTAAAGATAAAACATTTTACTGTGAACAGAGGTTAAAACTGAGACATTTTAGTTTGTAGAAAACAGAAACTTTCTCCTCCTGTAAACAGATTGTTCAGCTGTTACTTTAAATTGACTTTGTTGTTTAATACAGTGATAACACACTGAGCCAATCAACCCTCTGATCCGTGAATACACTGAACATGTTTTATTCACAGTAACAAAACTTTATTTATATGTCATGTAGAGAAAGTGCTGATGTGGGATTTTCACACAGGATCTCATTTATGTCTGTGGATGAACAATTATTTTAAAAAATGAATTATTCATATTTTCATTGATTTATAGGCACATAAATACTTTCAATGATAAAGGCACAATAATGATATAAAATCACTTTACATGTAAACAGACTGAATTACAGTTTAATTTCTTACACATTTCTGCTGGATTTGTGTGTATGAATAATGAAACTAGATTTTTTACAACTTTAAACTGTTTTATAAAAATATTTTCAGTGATTATCACTAAAATGTGCACATTTATCAGCATCTGTACCATTTTTCTCATCATTTGGGTTTCTGTCACTTTTATAATTTGTTAATTGACAAAATAATAAGTGAGACATATGGCTGAATTGTGCTGCTAGGAAAGAGACCATGTATGTGGAGGTTTAAAAGGTAAAAAAGACAAACATGAATGCAGAGAAAGTAAAAATGAAGCTAAATGAAGCTGGACTGCAGAGGGTTAAAACCAGGTTTCAGTTAGCCTGATCATGTTAGCTTTGAGTCGAGTTTAAAGAGCTGAGTGTGTTTCTGTATCTGCAGGGATTCCTCAGATGATGATGATCACAAAGATCGATGAGGCCTGTGCTGAAACTGACAAGGATCTGAGGAACGTTTATAAGAGCAAATACCTGAGGAAAAAGGTGAGTTTGTACAGAAATGTAACCTAAAGCTTTGCAGTCAAAAACTTCACATTATTAATGTTGTTTCTTTAATATGTAGATGAAAGATTTCAGCTCAGCAGTCGGCATCCCGATGAACTGCATCTTTCCTGTGAAGAACTACAATGAAGAAATCGACCTCAACGATGATATGGACACTCTGATCCTCAGCGCTCTGAGACGCATCATCGACTTTGGAGACGACTTCATCGACAACATGTAAAAATTATAAACAGAAATGAGCAATAACACTTTATTTACTGGTTTTACTTTTTGCTAATTATCTTTTATTGTCCATGTCTGTATTTTAAGGAGACATGGAGTCTGTTACTGTCTCTATGTGCCACTTATAGAAACAGAGGTTGTGTCTGAATTTTCTTGTAGTCAGCTGAAAGGAAAACAACAGTTTATTATAATTAGTTTATTTTCACAGATCAGGTCATTGATTCAATCAGGTCAGAGCAGGAATTTCTGTGGTCACATAAATATGAAGGCGTAGCAGTGGAGTCTTTCTCTTTTCTTTTAATTTAAAAATGTATTCTCATTTATTTAGTTTAACAAACAATGCACTAATATCATTACAGTATTAATCAGTCCTTATGAACCCAGCTCCATCTGGCTCAGCGTAGAGAGCTGAAGTCATGACATCACTTCCTGTTCAGCCTCTGTAACTCACTGAAATCTCTCATTCAGCATCTCTTTCTGAGAAAATGAAGCAACTTGATTTAAAGGAAATAATCTATCCAACGTGCCCTTTCTAGGTAAAATCCTGGAAAGGGCAGTGTTGATACAGCTAGAGGCTTTCTTACATAACAATGATATTTATGAAAAATCTCAGTCTGGTTTCAGAGGTAAACATAGCACTGAAACTGCTCTCACTAAAGTCATAAATGATCTTAGAATGAGCGCAGATAAAAAGAACGTTTCTGTTCTTGTTCTCCTCGATTTGACCACTGCATTCGACACCATTGATCATGAGATACTTCTGAACAGACTCGAAAGCTGGATCGGTCTCTCAGGAACCACGCTGAGCTGGTTTACGTACCTCACAGACAGAAACTACTTTGTTAGTCTTGGTGACTATGTTTCCGAGAAGCAAAGCATTCTCTATGGTGTTCCTCAGGGCTCGATCCTTGGTCCCTTGTTATTTTCTCTTTACATCTGTGGTGTATTTTCATTAAATGTCATTGGTGTGCTTAAAGACAATATTAAGCTATGCAGATTGATTTAATAAGTTTATAAGCGATAAGGGCTAGTGTGATACAATTTGTATTGGTGTAGTTATAGTCTCATGAACCATAGTTAATCACAATGTACGTATAGAGGCACGGTAGAAGAATCATAATCATACACTGGAGAAATTTGAGTGTGTTTGTATTACATGTCACTTTGCTTGGGTCTGCTAAAGTCTTCACCTTTTAAAAAAATACTCTCTGGAGGAGATCAAGAAATAAGGCTGTAAAATGACTAGAATAACTTATAAAAAAATAAAAGGCCAGAAGACAATTTGGCAATAATGGTGTAAAATGATTCCCAATACTTATATAAAAATTGGATATAATCAAGTAGAATTGAATATGCCAGTACATATCCTCAAACAGCTCAAAACCTGTTTTGAAGAGTTTTGACCAACAACAAGTGACGGAGATAAAAGTAACATAATAATTGGTCAAAAATTAGGGAGGGTGGATGATAAGGTGTGACCTATGCCGACCCAAGGGAATAAAAACAATGCCCCAAAGAAAAAAACCTTTGGAGCCATTTGGTTCATTGTAAAGTGCTGATTGCTCCCCTTTTTTGCCGGCATTAAAGAACACTTTGCTGCTTGGACCTCTGACTCCCTTTTTATTTTCAAAGGAGAGTTTTTTGCTATGGTACATTTTTCTGCAACAATTTGATACAACACATCCACTTGGTGAAATCATTCGTAACCACAGGATTAATTTTCACTGCTATGCTGACGACACCCAGCTGTATTTATCTGTAGCACCTGACAATAAGAATGCCCTACACCCTCTACTAAACTGCTTCTCCAGTATTGTGCAGTAGATGAATGGCAACTTTCTCAAATTAAATGAAGACAAAAGTGAAGTCTTGATCATTGGCACGGACGCTCAAAGAGATGAAATAATAAATAGACTTGGAAATCTGGCCCTACAGGTAAAACCAATAGTGAAAAACCTGGGTGTCATTCTTGATCCTGACCTCAGTTTTGACAATCATATCAGCAATGTTACTAAAACAGCCTTTTATCACCTGAGAAACATTGCAAGAGTCAGACCCTACCTCTCCCTGGAGGATGCAATAAAACGGACTCATGCCTTTGTACTCTCACGGTTAGATTATTGCAACGCACTGTATACTGGTTTGCCAAAAAAACTATTGATAGACTGCAACTCATCCAAAACTCTGCAGCAAGAATTCTGACAAAAACCAGTAAAAGAGTTCACATTACTCCTGTGTTAGCATCTTTGCTCTGGCTCCCAGTAGCATTGAGGATAGATTTTAAATTTTTTTTACTTGTTTTTAAAGCTCTGAATGGGCTAGCACCTTCATACCTGTCAGATTGGAGTATGTTCCAAATCGCTCCCTCAGATCGCATGGTGCTGGTCTGCTGAAGGTGCCACTGACGAACAGCAAGAGGTACGGCGACGCTGCCTTCAGTTGTTATGCACCGAGGATTTGGAACATGCTCCCTCCTCATATCAGACAGGCCACCTCGGTTGACAGTTTTAAGAGGCAACTCAAAACCTACTTCTATGACCTCGCCTTTAATCGATTTTGTTTTACCCCGATGATTTTATCCCTTCTCTAGAATTTGTCTTTTACTCCTTTACTATGTTTTAACTGATATTTATCCTGTTTAATATGTATGTGTGTATATGTATGTATATGTTTATGTATGTATGCATATATATACGCATGCATATGTATATGTATATGTATATATATATATACATGTATGTGTGTGTGTGTATCTATGTGCTTGTGCATGTGTATATATCTGTATCTATGTTTTACATTTATTTTGTGAAGCACTTTGAGCTGCATTTTATGTCATGAAAGGTGCTCTATAAATAAAGCATGATGATACATGATGTGCTGTCACTGTGTTATGGGTGTATAAATAGGTAGAGGTCTGGCTGAAATGAGGTGATGAGTAAAGTTTTAGTTCAGTAGTCAGCGCAGTCGTCTATGATCTGGGAGACTCCAGTTCAAGACCCGATGTGGGAACCTCCTTCATAAGGTAGTTTATTCATGAACACTTATTGTAACACTTTAATTTTCTAAAATTAAAAGTGTCATAAAAACAAAAACAGGATTTTTAAGCCTCTTTCTACTTTTATTCGAATACAAATACAAATACTGGGATCTCTGCACATCCCTACTAATAATAACACTAATAATAACACTAATAATAACACTAATAATACAAGTAAATGTCCTGCATCCAAATTTATTTCAAAGTACAGAAGTATCAGCAAATGTACAAGTACTCATGATGTAAATGTCTCCTCTCCGAGGGTTTGTGGTGTATTATTACAGTATTTGTTATATTACTGGATTAATATGACTGATGTATTAACATGTAAGGAGCATTTTCGGTGATGTAGCTAATATTCATTATTGTTGTTATGTGAATGGAACTCAAGTGCTGGATGGGTTAGGGTTAGAACTTCCTCCTGCTAAATAAAAAACAATCCTCTTAAGTCCATCTCCTCCCTACAGAAGAGTCTCTGTTGCTCAACTTTTAACAACATTAAAGAGACCAGATCACACCAGTCTTCTCTTCACCGGTCATCAGTCACTGTTAGAGCTTCATTTTAAGATTTTATTGATCACATTTAAAGCACTTCATGGTTAAGCTTCCCGTTATGTTGCTGCTGCTCCTCTATGAATCAGATCCAGTAATCACCATGTTTTCCTGTGTAATAGCTTGTGATTTTACTGTACATCATGACGATCCATACAGTAACCTCTGTAGTAATAATTATATATATAAGTAGAATTTTAAAATGTGGTTTAGTTTTTGTATGTTGTATTTCTTTATATCAAAATCATTTTTAAAGTTTAAATCCATTTGATCTGACTGTTTTTTACCTGCAAAAATAACTGCTGACAGTTTGGGAAGGAAATAGTTGCTTATTTTAATCTTTTTATTGCAAGATACATGTGATCCTGGTAGTGACATTTTTTTTTTTTAAATACGTTTGTATAAAACATGTAAAACTGGCAAAGACTGAGAATCTAACTATGGATGATACACCTATTGAGGAACTGACTGGCCTGTTGCTAGCTATCCTTACTGTACGTCCAAGTAATATCAAAGTTATTATCCACACTGGGTCTTTTAACATTCTGTGAAAAAAAACAGGCTCTGAAATCCTGACAAAGATTTTTCCCTACTACTGGAAAAACTGAGCGACTATAAATCACAAGATATACTAATTTCTGGACCAATCCTGACCTGGAAGAAAGGAATTGATTCTTTTAGCAGACTCGCTGGCCTGAATACATGGCTGACATCGGTGTGCATCACCCATGGGATAAACTTAAAAATAGACAATTTCAATATTTCATGGAACTAAAGAGGCTGCTTTAAACCTGATGGGATTCATCCAAACATCACTGGGTCCAGACTACAGGCTCCCCCGTCACCTGACCCTCTGCTTCAAATCACTGAAGGCATCCAAAAGATGGACCCAACGACCCCCCTCCCCCCTGCAACACAGGAGTTAGTTACAACTACCAGACTGAAGCTCAGTCAAACTGATGAACTATTGAACATAAGAACCACAGTCATCACCGCTCAGGTGTCCACCAGAGATGAGACAGAGCCCATGCTGCTTCATTAAACATACTGGTGATCTTAAACAGCCGGTGGCGTGTTCAAGCACATCGTAGCAATCACAGACCACCTGGTACCTGTCCAATCTATCTGTTAATCCTGAACAGAGACCTGAACATTCATATTAATAAACAGAATGACTCCAAAGCTGTGGAGCTTGTAAATTTACTGGACAGTTTTGAACTCACCCAACATGTAAATGAAGCCCCTCATCACCATGGTAACACTCTAGATTCAGTAATAACAAAAGGGTTAAACATTGATAATGTCTCAGTATTTGAATTATCATTTCTGATCATCACTGTGTGTTTTATGATGCCAACGTAACCCTGACAAAGATTAAAAGGGACATTTTGGTTTAAAACAGACTCCTAGACAACAAGGCTGAAACTGTCCTCTAATATGATGAGATCATTTGAGCCATACAGCTGTGACAATTACAGCTGTTGAAAATTTCAACAGCGCATTGTCATCTGCTTTAAATACTGTTGCTTCATTAAAAGATAAAAGAAGTGGACTGACAGAATCTCCTCATGGTTAAACAATAAGAGTGTTAAAGAGATCAAGTGAATCTGTCAGACAGCTGAAAGAAAATGAAAACTAGACTCACAGTTCACTGTGATATATACAAAGAAGCCATGAATGTCTGTAACAAAGCAGTATGTCTGGCAAGAAAGGATTACTTTCCAAGATTATTACAGAGAACGCTGGAACTCTAGAATATTATTCTCCACTACTGACCAGCTACTCAGCTCTGCACTGGCTTCCTGTAGCATTTAGAATTGACTTTAAGGTCGTCCTCCTTACATACAAAGCCCTTAATGGACTAGGACCAAACTGCATCGCTAACTCCCTTATTAACTATTTGCCTTCAAGAACACTGAGATCATCTGCTGCTGGTTTATCAGAGATTCCAGCAACAGCTGAAAGAAAATCGGGAATGCAGCCTTTGTCAATTACGTCCCAAAACTATGGAAACTCGACTGATAGATATCAGCTATATATCTTTAAAAGAAAACTAAAAACTTATCTCTTCACTTTAGACTTTAACTAGATTTTCTCTCAGTCTGCTTCACACTGATGCTCTACTGCACTTCTTTTAAAATGTTCAATTTTACTTGATTTTTTACATTTTATGTCTTCTATGTTTTAACTTTGTTTTTATTATATCTTATTATAATGTATTCTATTGACACTTTATTTGATCTTTTATCAAAATGTTTTATTTTCCCTCTTATGTCCACTTACATGTTTTTATGTTCATTTTATGAAGCAGTTTGAGCTTGATTTTTTTGTATGAAAGGTGCTATACAAATAAAGTTATTATTATTATTATTATTATTATTATTATTATTATTATTATTATTATTATTATTATTATTATTATTTTACACATTGTATTGGTCACTCGTGAAATATTTTAATTTTTTTAACACATATATTGGATAATTTAACACAACATCTTGAAATAGTAATAACACAGAAAGTGTGCAGGATATCGACACATCCTGAGTGTGTAGTCGACTCTGGGAAACCACTAAGATTATCTGTGGCTTTACTTTCTCATTTTCAGCAAACCTGAAGGAAAAGCAGGGAGCTGAACAACAGATTCTTGAACAACAGTTAAGCGAGCTGCAGGGAGAGTTTAACCTCAACCCTTCAGACGACCTGAGACCTCAGACTGACACCACTACAGCAGCTCTAGACCCTCCTGTCTAAAGAGGCTCAGAAGTCCATCCTCTTTCACTGCATGAAAAGTGTGATTTTCATCAGTAAGCAGCACTGTTAATTGCTGTTTAGTGCAGGTTAACAACTGTTCACGGGAATTTGTAGACAGCACAGACAAACTGCCAGGTACTGATGTGGAGTTTCAATCCTGGCAGTTTCACAGTCCTGAGAAGCTTGGCAGGTGACCCCCCAGCCCCCAGGACTGGACAGGACTGTGTGCCACTGCTAAAAGCAATGATCAATAATGTTATAAGAGATACACAAGACAGTACAATTTATTTTATTTCTTTGAAGGTCAGTAACTTGTTTTACAAATCAGTATATACATACATGAAGGGATCGTTATATTCTGTTTCCTGGACTGAGACACAAACCTGAGAACTGAAAACTCACCTCTTCAGTCTCACCTGTCCATAAACTCTATAATTGACAACATATTTTATTTATATTTAAAAGAAAAAAACAATGTATTACATGTGTTTAAAAGAAAAAATGCCTTTAAAAGAGAACGTAAGCACTCGTAAAATCATGGGAAAGAATCTTCATTTGTGACTGATTCAGAGTCAGTTTCACTTTTCTTTTCACACTATTTTGGTCTAAATGTTATTTCCATGTAGCCCTTTTTCAGATAACCAGGTCATTTTTAAATGATCTGTTTAATAAGCCTGAAATAAATATTTTATTAATAAGACATTTACATGTACAAGTGCACAGCTGTCATAAACAGTATTTATGGCATATTTGTAAGTATATAGATCATCTTTACTCTCTTAAAGCTTTCAAAGAAGTCGTGTTTCTTTGCTTTGTCTCCACACATTGTGATATATTCTGTCTTGGCTTCATAACCAAACTTGAGAAATTTTTCATCTTTATTGAACAGGATGCAGGTCGGAGTCTTTGGGGCGTCCAGTCCCAGCTCTTTCCCCACCGCTTCACATGTGCAATCTGTGACTCTTTGGGTGTCAAACTGAAAGCTTCTTTACTGTTTTTAGTGTCAAAATCTATTGCTATGATGTATGAATGACTCATTGTATAAAACAGGTCCAGACAGTCTAAGTGGAGAAAGAAGAGGCAGTGAGCAGCAGTCACAATGTGTTTATTAGCTTCCTCTCAGTAAGTGTTACATCAGTAGTATTACATCACATCACTCTATAGGATTAAAGTAAAATCTGCTTCGACAGTGTTTTAGGTGCACAGAGAAAAATAATCTGCAAAGTGAAATCTTTGTATCATACAGACATATTTCATCACTTGAAGAAACAAAATACAACTGGAACAAAAGCTGCTCTGTTATTTTTTTTAATTATTTATCAACTGACAGCTCATCTTTTACAAGATCTGATTGTGGAGGACGGAGACCTCAGGAAACACTTATCTGGGTTGGTGATACTATGGAATGACTCCAGTCAAGAGTCAGGGAAAAGATTTTATTCTGGATGTCACAATGAGTTTCATTTCCATTCTGTAAAGGTGTGTGTGGTCTGGAAATAACAGGAAATAATCAACGTACATATATCAGGAATCACTGAAGTATTGTAATAAGCTCTCTTACTGGTTAACAACTAAATTGGCAAAAATGCATCTTCAAATAATACCAGTGAAAATGATTATTAGTGTACTGACTTATTAATGGATGAAATACAGTTCAAATAGAAGTCTGCCATACTGTGAATCAACTGTAGTGGCTGTAATAGTGACTGAAACAGTCCATCTGCTCAGACAACATGAGCAGGTGCAGCAAGGTAATTAAGTGAGCACACGGTCATAAATGGCAACTGAGCAAACAACCTTTAATTAACTAACAAGTAAATTCTTTAAATAGTAGGTATGAAGGTTAATGAGTTCTTATTCACACACACACAGTGATGCAGGAGAGCAGGAATAAGCTTCTGCACTGTGTAGCAGTCACTGATTGGCTCTGGCTTAATTACCAATTAAGGGGGGCTGCATTAAAGGGCTTTCTGTTACATATGTACATACTTTGTGTAAATTATTCATGTTTCAATTATGTTCTTAATTCTAACATCCGTGGCCAATCGTGCACCTTACTACCTTAACAATATCCACCTGACTTACACTGATGTATAGTGTGCTGCACTGTAGCATATTAATAACATTGAACAGTGTGTATTCAGCAAATAGTATATTACAGTTATAATTATAGTTATATCTCTAGTCTCTATTCTATTTTATTCTATTTAGTTAGTTAATTTAGTTATTGTGTATAATTTAGCCTTTAATTGTATTTGTTTCTTTTACCATCCTCATTGTTTTATATTTTGATTCATGTCAACTGGATGCTGTTTGGTTGATCAATGTTTTAATTTGCAACACAATGATTGAAAACAAGGTTTCTGTTTCAGGAGTCAAGCTGGGTCATATTGTTCCCATCATGCGATGGATGCGATACGATACGAATCATTTTCAGCTTACACTGAAAATGATTTTTATTCTTAGTCAGTTCAGTTTCAGAGGTTTGCACACATTAAACACTCATTAATATTGTAATTATATCAGTGTATTGCTTGTGAAATAAAATGAGATTTTTTGATAAAAATAAAAGAGAAAGACCTAAAACGTCTGTTTAAAGTGATACTTCACAGTTACGTCTTCATATTTATACCGTGACCACAGGAATTCCTGCTCTCTGATTGGCTGGAAGGTGTCTGTTAGAATCATATGTGGACACTTCAAATGTAGCTCTGATCAACAGTTTAAGCACTGCCATGTTAAAGCACAGGTTACCATAGCAACAAGCTAACAGCTAATAGCTTAAAGGAAAACTACAGTTTGGATTGAACTTCCTTATCTCAGTCCAGAGGTGATAACAATGCTGCACTCACCAAGTTCATTCCTGAGTTCTGGGAATGCAGCAAACATTGTTAAAAAAGGTCCAACAGAGAAACAAGATCAGACAGGTTGTAAACAAACCAGCATTTATCCAGATGAACTGAACCCCTTTATCTAATGGAAAGTGAAACACCTGAAATGTCATCAATGAGATCTCATCATGATCAAGATACCGAACCCCAAAAGCAGAGTCATCAAGATACCAAACGACCGTATACAACCGTGTATGCAATTCCATATCCAATCCCATATCAAATTCCACCACCGCTCCTCGTGGTACTGGTGATCTGAGGAATTCCTGCAAATACAGAAACACAATCAGCACTTTGAGACAAACAAAAGTGATGCAGTGGAATAAAGGCCTTTTGTTTTGAGATGATAACTCAGTGCCATGAGCTCTCTGAAAGGTTACATCAGTGAGATCTCTTTGTAACCTCCTTCCTGAAACTGTTCATATATTATTGATTAACCTCATTCCTGACCGCATCACTGTCGTGCCAACAATGACGTAAAGCACACCCTCTCATGTAATATTGCCGTTTGTTGCTAATGTTTGACTTTGGTGAGTTGTTGAACTGATTGAATCAATGACCTGATCTCTGAAAATAAACCTGTAGTCATATTAAACTGTCGTTTTCCTTTCAGCTGACTACAAGAAAATTCAGATAACCTCTGTTTCTATAAGTGGCACATAGAGACAGCAACAGACTCCCTGTCTCCTTAAAATACAGACATGGAAAATAAAAGATAATTAGCAAAAAGTAAAACTAATAAAGTGTTATTGCTCATTTCTGTTTATAATTTTTACATTTTGTCGATGAAGTCGTCTCCAAAGTTGATCATGTGTCTCAGAGCGCTGAGGATCAGAGTGTCCACATCATCGTTGAGGTCGATTTCATCTCTGTAGTTCCTCATAGGAAAGATGTAGTTCATCGGGATGCCGACTGCTGAGCTGAAATCTTTCATCTACATGTTAAAGAAACAACATTTATGAGTATGAAGTTTTAGTTTTTTTGTGCTGAAACTATTTTGACTGCAAAGTTTCAGGTTACATTTCTGTATAAACTCACCTTTTTCTTCAGGTATTTGCTCTTATAAACATTCCTCAGATTCTTGTCAGTTTCAGCACAGGCCTCATCGATCTTTGTGATCATCATCATCTGAGGAATCCCTGCAGATACAGAAACACACTCAGCTCTATAAACTCGACTCAAAGCTAACATGATCAGGCTAACTGAAACCTGGTTTTAACCCTCTGCAGTCCAGCTTCATTTAGCTTCATTTTTACTTTCTCTGCATTCATGTTTGTCTTTTTTACCTTTTAAACCTCCACATACATGGTCTCCTTCTTTCAGCTCAAACTCAGTCATATGTCTCACTTATTATTTTGTCAATTAACAAATTATAAAACTGACAGAAACCCAAATGACAAGAAAAATGATACAGACGCTGATAAATGTGCACATTTTAGTGCTAATCACTGAAAATATTTTTATAGAACATTTTAAGATTGTAAAAAATCTAGTTTCATTATTCATACACACAAATCCAGCAGAAATATGTAGGAAATTGAACTGTAATTCAGTCTGTTTACATGTAAAGTGATTTTATCTAATTTTTTTGCCTTTATCATTGAAAGTATGTAAGCCTGTAAATCACTGAAAATATTAATATCTCATCTTTTTTTTGGTGAGACATTTAAGTCAAGTCAAGTCAGTTTAAACTAACAGCTGAACAACTTGTTTTTAGGTCAAGACAGTTTCCATTTTCTACTGTATTATACTATATTACAGCACTGCAGGTAAAACTACAGCTGCTATTTGGTGCAAACATCCTTCATCCTTCTATCTTCTCTTTAACTTATGTTCCCAATAAAATGTTGAATGTAATGACGTGTTTTATCTTTAAAGTCTTATTCATAAAGGCCTTTATGGACTTAGTAAATAAAATGATAATACGTTAGCCATGAACTAAAGTAGTTTTTATGTTATTTTTTAGCTTTAAAAATGTAAACACAAGGCAGTAAACTGTTTCTTTTTTTCAGTGTATTTAAAGCTTTAACCTCTTAACATCCACCAGGCCAGTTGTAAGCGGTTTAGCATCACGCAGTAATGAGTAACAGCAATTGACATTGTTTGGCCGCTTGGAGATGTTTTTGAGAGGTTGGAGAACACTAGCAACACCACAAACTAAAAACTCTAAGATTAGGTCTAGAGGTCTGGAATTTTATACAGGTGTGGTTGACAAGATGTGGAAAGTATGTGGTGATTTCCATAGTTGTGGCATAAAGCTTGTGCTAGTTATTGTTATTCAAATATGACTCATTATAGACTTTTTTGAGCCATGTTTGAACTGATGTAGTTTTGGTTGTGTTGTAGCCACATGCTAAACAAGCACATTTCCAGAAACTAGAACTTTAAGTTACTTGATGAAGCCTGATGAAATGAAGCCTAATACATGCATTTTGGCCTTAAAGTTTTTCTGTTGTAAACTTTTCCATTTGGGTATGCCAAATAGATGAAAATCTAAAAAAAAAGGGTGGATTTTAAGAGGCTACCCTGATATGACATGAATATATATTTAGTCCTGACCTTTGTATTGTGGACTGTATCAAACTGAGACAACTTATTCGTAAAATGTCTTGTCTCTGGACCTCATGGTTTAATGTTGGAGACCAGGAGTTCAGATCAAGTTAACCTGAATAAAACAAGATCAGTGGACACACACTTTCAGTAAACTCTGTTCTCACCCAGGTCTCTGGCTGCCTCTCTGACGCCCCTCATCTTCTGTAAAACTGACTCTTTAATCTCTGCTGTGTTAGCAGAGAGGATGCAAACCAGAACATGGACTTGATCATCTGGAGAGGGGGACGGGTTGTATCCTGGATCGCTCTCTGACAGTGCAGATACTGGGTTGAACTGGAAATCAGTGTAGAACCAAAATGAATGAGACATTATATGAAGGACTGAACATTATTTTCCAGTGGTCTTTGACTGAAACATTAAATCATCCCATAGTAACCAGTGTTCCACATGTCTCATGATCTGAAAGCTCAGTATTAATCTCTGTTTCTCATTTCTCTGTTTCATAGTTGGTCAGATGTTCATCTTTAAAGGATGGAGAATGTAATGGTGCCAAAGAAAACAAAGAAATGCTGGGGAGCTATGAAATCAGCACAGCAGTCTACTAGACAAAGAAGACAAGCAGCAGAGAAGAATGCCATGGAAAGTGGGTCCTTGCAGGTGAGCAACTCAAGAGTTGTTGGTTCTAATAAACTCCATAATGAGAGAAGAGATTGGGTCTGCTTTCAACAGACTTCAGCCACAGCTGGATGCTTTAAAGGTAGAACTTGACTGCTGTAGTCAGAGGCTAAGGGAGGTGGTCGGCATGGACTGTCGTGTTGCTACACCTGAAGCGACAAATAGATGCCTAATAAAGGAAAACAAAGAGCATAGAGACAAAATAGAGAGGATGGAAATACAGAGCAGAAAGTTTGTGCGTGTTTGTACGTGTGTTCGGATCAAAAAGCGATCAAGAAGAATGATCCCATTGCCTTTATGACAAACTACAACGAAGGTGTTCTGAGAGGAGAACCCACATGAACCACTGGTTCACAAAGTAGATACATGATCTCTTTTACAAGGGAGACTTGGCTAAAATGGTGTCAATACGTGACATAAAAATACATTAATTCACAACAATCACCTCCAACACAATTAAACAGGATCTGAGAAATATGAGAGATAAAACTTGACTATTTAAAACGTTAATAAAAAGTTTAATGTCTCATTAACTGTCAGAGTGGAACGGTGCAGTATTGTGCTGAATTAAAATTAACTTTTAATCTGATGTGTGGAGAAAAGTTCTGTCATGTTGTTTGTGTTAAATGTGGTAAAAACTCAGAGTTTGTATGTGAACAGTTAAGGTCTGTGTGGGTTTTGATGTGTTAGTGTTCCAATTGATAAGTTAGTCTGGACTTGCCGTTGTGTTGCCCTCATAAAGAAAGGAATCACCACAGAATTTTTAATTGATTTAACTCTAACCAGGACTCTGCTGCATCTCCGTCTGGCTCTCTTGAGGTTATCTGGCTTCACTGACACAAACATTGGCCATCCAGTATCATGAAGCTGGTTATCAACAAAGTTTTCCAGCTACAAGCGCATTAATGTGAAAGAGGGGGGAGGGGTTAATCACAAGCAACATCATCCGAACCATGAATGAAGTACTTAATATGATATGAGGTGAAATAAGAAGTAATAATTCCCAAATATTAAAAGTAAGGCTAAAGTTTAAAGTAAATGTGAAGTGTTAAAAAGTAATTTCAGACTTTTTTTCTTTTCAGAGAGGAAAGGTAGTTAATGTCTGATGAGGTCTATCTGACTCACTTGTTGTATTTATAATGAAGGGAGCTAATCACAGTGTGTTATTCTGAGCTGCAGTGATGGAATCAGAGTGTAAAATCAGATCAATCAGAACTGTCCACTATCCCTTTAGGAACAGAAGAAAACTTTGCACAATTAAAATGCAGCTGATTATCATTGTGTTTAGTGTTGTTAACTTTCCCTCCTTCTGTTAGAAGCTCTGCTTTAAACTCAGACTGGAAACAGAAAGTCTGGAACAATAAAATGATTCTCCTGAACCATAAAAATATATTTTGCTCTTTTTTACTTGTCATATTATTGTAAACTCAGGATCCTGTAGGAATGATGTTTTTCCAGTGATCTGATTGGTCAGTGGTCGTTCAGCATAGGTTACCATGATGATTTATCCCCATTAAAAGTGAACCAGCTTCATGAGACCAGAAAACCTGAGTTAAGCCCAAAGAGAGCTGCTAACACACTGATGTCACTTCGTGGTACAGGCTCCTGATCACAACAGTAGATGGTTTTTATTGATTAATGTGACAGTTGTACCTTGTAACCCTCCTTCACACATCCCATCATGGCCAGTTTGATGTCTTCAGCTTGGACGCCTTGTCCCGTCCCCTCCTCCAGACCCATGATGTCATTGAAGACGATCGGGTAGAAGCTGTTTGAGGTTCCTCTTCTGATTTTATGAGTTTCATACTGAAACACAAACAGAGAAACATGCATCTACTGACTTTGTATTAAAAACCCTGAATACATCTCTGTGAACGAGGGAACTTTTTTCAGTATTTTTGTTTGCAGCAGTGAACTGCAGCTAAAGATTTGACTCTCAGTTGTTCAAATCAGCTTCTGGATCAGTTTGGGATGAATTATGAGTGATGAGGTTTGTTCCCAACTGCAACGACAAAGCATTCATACACCTCTGATAGCTGCTAAGGCTCATGGGTAGTGTAGTATTTAGAGCCGTCCAACTGCAACCGCCTGCATAAACCATCCTATCAACTCTGTCTCCTAGAAATTACATTTATATACAAATAAACTGCAACAACAAATATGTTTTGTTAGAAAAATAACTGCTTAATCATGTTTTCTCTCAACATAATGAGAAAATGTTGTTAATTAAAATATTTAAGTTGCAAAAATGTTGATACTGCAAGTATGAGTGAAATGTTCAGAGACAACGTACCTGTTTGTTGTTTTTACACCAAAATCTCTGATGTCACAGTAAAATATCAGCTGGTAGAAACTACAGCAGTGTGAAAGTGTGTGTGGTTGTGTTCAGACTCTGGCAGCACTTGCTTAAAGTCAGAGAAAGATCCTGGTCTCTGTCTAATACAGAAAAAAGTCTGCAGTGACTTGAAGCTCAACATGTTTATGAACATTTAAGCCACAGCAGCATCTGTCACTAACCTGAACCAAACCTGAACACACACAGGACTCAGGATGTGAACCCGAGTCCCTCCCACTGCAGAGACATGTATAAATGTAGCTTCATTCATTCCACAAACCCTTACTGTGAACATCATCTAGACAGAGACGTCACTGGAAAACAGTTCAGTCATACAGTGGTGCTTGAAAGTTTGTGAACCCTTTAGAATATTTTCTACTTCTGCACAGTAGCACAGGCAATATTTGCACATTACAGTAGGCACAGGACCAACTGCTTACTGTAGGTTTGACATTGCTTTAAGACATGCATATGTTGGGCCTCATATGCCATGTGCATGAGACAAAGGCAGGCCTGCATGCAGTCACAAAGCATGATAACAGGTGCCAAGTCAAACAAAAGGACTCCAAACGGACTTCATCTCCCATCATGCTCTGTTCAACTCACACCTAGGTGTGAAATCCAGCAGAGTCAAACTCTCGGCTCTCATTGGACAAGACCCACCGGAAACCAGGGGGATTCCCCTCCCCAGGCTGTGACATCACCAAAGGTATAAACACCAGAGCCACTGTTCAAATCTCGTGGTCAGCTCATGACCAGAACTCTTGCGTGACATAACCCCTCATGGTTCATGTCCGCCATCTTGTTCCTTCTCCTTCCTCTCTCACAACCCCCCTATACCATGGGTGTATAAAGAGAACTGGATACTGGAACAGTGCTGGTCTTTGGAGCAAATTTGACATAGTGGCAGCGGCGCCGGAATGAGTTTTGAAGTGGGGGGACATCCAGCTATAGATAACGTAATCGTCATCATTTCAGCCATAACTCTTATGTAACTCACCACGAAAACAGTCACATAGTTTAGTAATTAATGTTACACAAGAGCATTTATACTGCAATGTCTCTCGAGAATAAAACATGAAACGCTACTTTTGCTGAAAAGAAAGTTGGAAAAAATTCTATGATGAGCCCCACTAACCCAATGTCACATTCATAAAAAGGGTAGAATATAGAGTTATAATTGACCAGTCTGGTGTGTGTATAGATGTGTGTAGTTATTCTGTAGAAGCCTGCAGCCAGATACATAAAACTCTGTATAGATTAGTGACTAAAACTGTGTGTACGCACAAAGCCAGAAATATGCAGACGCATTCATCATCAGTTTTATAAATCTCAGTCACTGAGGAACTGGCCTGCACACGAGCCTCATGTCCACTTCCATAATGAGCCATAAATGGATGAAGACACACTCTGAACCAGCTGTTTTCATATCAACATGATGCCTGCTCCACCAATCTGTACAGCTGAACAAACTGGAGATAAAAAGTGAAGTTTAGGTTCTCCAACAGTGGAACAGCTGTTGTTACGCACAGCTGTGCAGCTCTTTTCACCATCCATATCATTAATTCAACACATGGACTGTAAACCACTGTCAGCAGTGATGTCTCAGAAATGTAATCATATTTTGCAGCGCTCATATCTAAACCGACTTTACAAGGTGTGACACAACTAAGGATAACATAAAAAGAATATTAATAGCAAAATAAAATGTTGAATCCCATGTAAATTAAAAGAATGATAAAATTAATCACACAGTAGTAGTAGTAGTAAGTAGTTAATCAATGTTACCTGCCTTTGATTGGCATTTTACAAATCTGTGTGTAAACGCAAAAACAATCACACAATCAGTGCAGCTGGTTATCAACATAAACAATGTTTTACTCAAAGATTCCGTCTCAGCTTATATTTCATCTCAAAAACGTTCCCCCAAACATAACGCTTCTCATTCAAAAGATATCCTGGGTATGTTGAACCTGCTGCGTAGTACAGGCGCCAGCTCTGGTACTGAGCATGCTCAGTCACTGACACGTTGCTTACTGGGACACTTAATGCAACAGAACCATGGTTATTGTTATTATTTACAGCTGTGCTTTTCCTGCTTTGACATGTCCAGCTGTCTGCTGTGAAAAGGCTCCATTGTGCCTTCCACTGCATTCACTGCAGTTTCTCTATTTAATTTAATATTTGATATTTCTGTGTCTTAAGCTGCTTTGTGGTTACTGTGTACATTTACTTTGTTTGCCTCATATTGTATATAGTAGATGTTCATATAGTATTCTAGTTTTAAGTTTACTTATTAATACTCTGAACATGTTGCTGTATGTCATTTTGCTGCTGTGACACTTTAATTCTCCTGTGTGGGATCAATAAAGTTTATCTTGTCTTGTCAATACAGTTAATTTAAGAATATGACTAAATCAAGGGAACAAAATAATTATATTGAATTCATTCAGATTTATTAAAATTTATCTCTGTTGCTTTAAAGTTTCATCAAAGTGTTGTTAAATGTTTATAGTAATAAAAATGAAATAAACTAAAAATATACTAATAAAAACACTTATCTGGGATCATTTTTGACACAGATCAAGTGTTCTTACTGTTGTGGTGAAACTCCTCTCAGAGAAGAAAGCACTGGGTGTAGCTAGATGGGTCATTCTGCGTCGTACAATGTTGCTGACAGAGTTGATGAAGCTGGATTTTCCAGCTCCAACCGGCCCGTACAGCAGAACTCGGAGGTGTTTGATTTCCTTGTTAGTGTTTACAGGCGTGTAACTCTGCACATACTGCAGATCTGTCTCTTTGTCTCTGAGGATAAAATTATATTTGAATTAAGATAAAAGTATAAACCTGTTTAAATTTTTAACAAAACTTTTTGATTTCATCATCAACAAACTGAAAAACAAGAAACAAATACAGACATATTTACACAATAGTGAGCACAATTAGTGTGAACCTAGAGGAAAAAACTTATTGGAGATAATATAGAAAATAATAATAATTCAATATATGAACTATTATATAATAATAATAATAATAATAATAATAATAATAATAATAATAACTAGAAGAAAACGGGTGTGTTAACTACTTGCAGATTCAGCTGCTGAAAGATTTACAGCAAGATGTTTCACTTTTATAAAACTTATAAAAAAGCTTTTATAAATTTTTTTGCTTCTTTCAGTTCTCTGATTAAAATGTTTGTTATAATACAACTTTTAATGTGATTTATGGTTTCATGTTGGATCTCTTCCCTGCAGTTAAATACCTGCAGTCAGCTTCCTCAGCAGAATTTATCTGTTTTGTATTATGACACTGATTTCCACGGTCGCATCGTGTTTCTACATGTTTGCAGTTGTGGTTTTATGATCCACAGAACTGCCTGAAGCAGCCTTCAATAATGAGCAGATATGACTCATAATAACAATACTGCAGCTCACCTGACTCCACCTGCTGACAGTAAAATATATTCAGCCTCTCTGAAGCTGTTTGTGCTGCTGCTGCTCACTAAAACTACAAACATGTCGGTCACACTCCATCCTTTATGTTAAACAGCAGAGACATAAACTCACCCCCAAGATATTTGTCTCCATGGTTCACTGAGAGCTGAAGAGAAAACAAACATTTTCATTAACATCATGTGTCATTCTGTGTCAATAAAGATCAGAATTCAGAAACAGATTTTAATGTCTTACTGGGAGAAGGCGGCGGCTCAGATCCTACAAAGACAAACATTTAGGAAACATGAACATGTAATACAAGACGTTTTATTTGATGTTAATCTAACATGGAATAAATAAAAATACTGCAAATTACAATGAATTGAAGGTTCAGTGATTTATAGCAGCTTTTAGAATCAAAGAGGAAACTGTTTCTTGTTTTAATGTTTTAATTTCATCCAAACTGATGAAACCAAATTAAACAGAAGTCAGTTTTCAGTTTCAATTTAAGAAGAATTTAGTTTAAAAGAAACAGATTTACATCAATAAAACATAAAGTTTTACACTGAAGGAGAATAATATTCATATTGTTAACATGTCGTCTATATTCTGCTGTTAAATGTGTTTCTTACCATGAACATGAGGAAACAGAAGAAGTGCTGTAGAGAGGAAGATATGAAGGACATCATGATCAATACTTTTGATTAATGTTTTAATGAATAAATGTAATAAATGTTTCTGATCTTTAAGAAAATATATTTACAATAAGAAACAGAACTGAGTTTATAAAAGTTTACAGTAACATTTACACTAATGACATTTTAGTGAAGAGAGACAATCAGTGCTAACCTCAGGGACAAATACATCACATTTCCTGTTTCACAATAAAAGCCAGTCCATGGCTCACTGGTTTTAATTTGAAGCAGGAAACGTTGTGTTTGCATTAGCAGTAACTGAACACATCTGTTCACAGCAGGAGTGACAAAAACAGTTTTACAGAGAAGTGTAAAAACTTCAGAAATATGTTTAAAGTGAATCACTTGTTGATGATTAAACTTTTCACCACATTTTATTGAACTCTGGTTTGAAGCTTTTGAGAAATCAGACAAATGAAACCAAAACTAGAACTATTCAGAAACGTATTTTCTGCAGATATTTGTATTAGTAGCTTTAGTTAAATCGTACTGAATAATCTGAGGAGAAATATTCCTACCCCAAAATATGCATTGATCGATCATTCTTCTTCTGCTGTCGTAGTTCTGCAGCAGTGGAGCCAACAGGTTACTGACTCTTTACCCACAGTTTCCTCTCACCTTTATCAGTTTGGTTCATGAATCATGTGACTGAAATCCACCAGTCTGTTACTTTCACTTTCATCCCTCCACCCACCTCTGTTTCTGTCTGGACATGAACATGTGCTGCTCAAACATACAGTACAAAGTGCACAGTGCAGCAGAAGGCAAAGCAAGGCAAGGCAAGTTTATTTGTACAGCACATTTCAACAAGGAAATTCAAAGTGCTTTACATAGAGCATAAAAGGCATCAAAACAGAATATAAAAGCAACACAAGTAAAAAGACAAAAACAATTAAAAAGTGTTAAATTTGGAAATAAAATGAAGCTGAAAGGGAATAAGACAGATGAAACAGGAATAACAGTTACAGTGCAGTGTAAAATATTAACCCTCAAATTTGGTTTAATAAAAGGCGGCAAACAGAAAAGTCTTCAGCTGTGATTTAAAAGAACTGAGAGTTGCAGCAGACCTGCAGTTTTCTGGGATTTTGTTCCAGATATGTGGAGCATAAAAACTGAACGCTGCTTCTCCATGTTTAGTTTTTACTCTGGGGACAGAAAGCAGACCTGATCCAGACCACCTGAGAGGTCTGGATGCTTCATAATATAGCAGCAGATCAGAAATGTATTTTGGCCCAAAACCATTCAGTGCTCTATAAACATACAGCAGTATTTTAAAATCAACTCTTTGACAGACAGGAAGCCAGTGTAAAGATCTGAGAACTGGAGTTATATGATCCACTTTCTTGGTCTTAGTGAGGACTCGAGCAGCAGCGTCTGGATCAGCTGCAGCTGTCTGATCGATTTTTTAGGGAGACCTGTGAAGACAGTATTACAGTAGTCAAGTCTACTGAAGATAAATGCAGGACAAGTTTTTCCAAATCCTGCTGAGACATAATTCCTTTAATTGTTGATATATTCTTCAGGTAATAGTAGGCTGACTTTGTAATTGTCTTAATGTGGCTGTTGAAATTCAGGTCTGAGTCCATGACTACACCAAGATTTCTGGCTTGGTTTGTAGTTTTTAACATTATCAACTGAAGCTGAGTGCTGACATTTAAACGTTCTTCCTTGGCTCAAAAAACAATTACTTCAGTTTTATCTTTGTTTAATTGAAGAAAATTCTGGCACATCCAATTGTTGATTTGTTCAATGCACTTACTCAGTGCTTGTACTGGACCATAGGCCCCTGGTAATATGGTTATATAAATTTGTGTGTCATCTGCATAACTGTGGTAACATATTTCTGAGCCAGTGGGAGCATGTAGATGTTGAACAGAAGAGGCCCCAGAATGGAGCCTTGGGGAACTCCGCATGTCATTTTTGTCTGATGTGTAATTACTTATAGACACAAAGTAGTCCCCGTCCTTTAAGTAGGATTCAAACCAGTTTAGTAATGTGCCAGAAAGTCCCACCAAGTTTTCCAGTCTGTCTAGTAATATGTTGTGGTCGACCGTGTCAAATGCGGCACTGAGATCCAATAATACTGATACTGTAATTCTGCCACTGTCAGTGTTTAAGTGTATATCATTGAAGACCTTAACAAGAGCAGTCTCAGTGCTGTGGTGTGGTTGAAATCCTGACTGGAAGACATCAAAACAGTTGTTTAGTGCCACAAAGTTGTTCAGCTGTTGAAAAACAGCTTTTTCAATGATCCTGCTTAAAAATGGGAGGTTTGATATGGGCCTATAGTTGCTCATTAGTGATGTGTCTAGATTGTTCTTTTTTAAGAGTGGCTTGATGACGGCAGTTTTCAGGGCCTGTGGGAAGACACCTGAGAGAAGAGATGTGTTGACAATCTGTAGAAGATCTGAGGCCATGCAGTTTGAAACAATTTTGAAAAAGCCTGTAGACAGAATATGAAGGCAGCCGGAGGAGGATTTCAGATGTTGTATAATGTCCTCCAGGTTTTTATGGTTGATCCGCTGGAATTGTGTCATACTACTCAAATTGATTTTAAGTGGACACAGGGACAACGCATATCCTGCACCTGATATGGAGGCATTGACTGCTTGTCTATTTTTCTGAATTTTTTCAGTGAAGAAGGAGGCAAATTCATTGCAGGCCTTGGTGGATAGAAGTTCAGGGGCTACTGACACAGGAGGGTTTGTCAGCCTGTCGACAGCAGCAAATAAGGCACGTGCATTATTATTATTTTTGGCAATGATGTCAGAGAAGAAGGACCACCTTGCATTTCTCAGTTCCAAATTATGAATGTGAAGTCTCTCTTTATAGATGTCATAATGAACCTGGAGATTTGTTTTTTCGCCACCTGCGTTCAGCTTTTCAACACTCTCTTTTTTCCATTCTGACCAGCGTGGCGTTTCTCTATGGAGATCTTTTCTTACCAGAGACAACCTTCACCTTAGTGGGTCCAATGGCATCAATAACCTTTGTAATTTTAGAACTGAAATGATCCACAAGCTCATTGACCAAGACCCAAAAGAGGGCAGGTATGACAGAGAGGGCCTGAATAAATATTTCACTGGTGTTTTCAGTGATATACCGTTTTGTGATTACCTCTGTTTGAACATTTGTGTGCACAGAGATAGCACACCCAACACATATCAGGTAGCGCTTGCTGTATTTTGTACACAAATAACTGGATGTGCTGTGCTCTTATCAGACGGAGGAGAGAGAGGATGATTCTGTAGCCATTGTGGAAGGGGGGGAGGGGGCGGGCGCCATAACTGTGGCAAATGTGTCGAGACTGGTCGAGAACTTAAAGTCATCGGTGGAGGTGGACGCCGAAGGGGGTTTAGGGGAGAGAAAATGGGAGTGTTGGGACGGGCAGTAGTGCGTTTGGTTATTAGCAATAATTTATAATTATCATAGATAATTATGAATTATGAAAATAAGATATTGTTAACTCTAATCAACAATTCGGGCACCAACTGTTGGATCTGTGAGGAACACAGTTGATTATTTGCAATAATTATCAATTATTACGGATAATTAACTAATTATGACAATTAATAGAATTATTAATATGAATTAACAAATACGGGGCACCACCCGGAAACCGGGACCAATAACCAAACAAGGTGATCTCATAAATGGGAGTTCACCTAGAATGTTAATATCTGAGATATCAACATTCAAGGGTGAACAAAGAAGGGTTGAATTCAAGCTCTGACTCCTTCAATCAGCCACTTTTCACAATATTACACACAATAATGACAGAAGAACTTCTCTTTAAAGATATAGCAGTGTTTATTAAACTTAGCAAAAATAACAAAGTTAACAAATGTTTCATTCAATAAACGACTATTCTAAAATCTAATCACACACATCTAATCACAGCGTGCGTGTGACAAGATGGCGACGGGGCCTGACGTTGTCGGTCTGCGACGCGGACGTGACTATGGGAGGAAGTCACGTCGCGCGAGAACCGGATGGCAGAAATGTGTCTTGGTTAGACAGAGGCAAGACGGTGTCTCGCACTCACCCACTTCTGTGAAAAACACACGTGTCTGATGGCGGATAAAGAAAGACAAAGCGAAGCTTTGTCCGACGTTATCTGACCATCAGATGTGCAAAAGATGTCGGTGCGTGTAGGTGTGTGTGCGCGTGTGTGTATGTGTTAGTCAGAAGAGAGAGGGAAGAAGGAGAGAAAGCGATCGTGAGAGGGAGAGAAGCGGCTTTGTCCACAGACAGTGCGCATACAGAAGGCAGTCTGTAATGCACGTTGTCTGGTTTCTGATCGACAAAGCAACTTACTTCCTGACTCACGATGGCACAAACACAGCAGTAGTCCTGAGCGGGACAAACACAAAACAGTCTAGCGTGGTGAACACAACTAAACAGGCAGCAAACTTAAAATACTCCTAAGAGTAAACAGAGAAAAATGGACTCGGCGGTCCATCAACAGCCCAACAAACAATAACAAAAGCTAAGAGCTAAATGCTAAACAACAGCAATTGATGCTGATAAGAACACACAATTAACACTGCCTCTGCCCAGACTTATGCCTCTTACTTGGGTCGCTTCAGAAAGCGAGCAGGGTTGGTCTGTAATCCGTCTTTATGTCTGGCTTTGTCCTGGGCTCGGATGCAGACGGTGGCCGTTCTCGCACGGTCAGCGAAAAACACGGCAGCTGGCTCTCGGCGGCGTGGCGGAGAGAACAGCAGAGTCGACTCGGTGAAGAAGCGTTACTTCCTTCGAGGGAATTTGAGGACGCTGGTTGCAGCAGCGGTCTCTCTCGGATCCGGGAATGTGTTCGGGTGAACACGGGCGAAGTCTCGTCTCGTCCGGCAAGGGGGGGTACCCCCCTTAGTCAGCTGACTCACAGAGGAACAGGAGTTACCCCTAGCTCAGTGACATGGGAAAGGCGTGTGCTTCAGGGCACGTTCAGTTTTGAAAGGGGCGGTGATGTCATGACTGCATCATCAGGACGCTCCGCTGTGCAGGAGCATCTCCGCCAATGAGACTGTATGTTAACTGCTCCTTGCTGAGGTGTGAAAATCGCAAAGCATCCTTGGAAATGGAGTTTGCAATGGACTCCCCATTGTCTGTAAGCATTTTTGGCGCTATTCCTTTGTCTCTGGGAAAACAAAAGAATAAAGCACCTCGTGGTCAGGCCTCACAGGTTACATGTAGGCCTTCTTTGTGTGACCTCATGGTCTGAGGCCCAACAGGAGTAGGGCTGGGTGTAAGTTTGGTCCCAGCAGTGACCAGCTCTTTCATCTGGTCAGGGAACTCCAAGAGGGGGGAGGAGGTAGAAAGGGTGACTGGAGAAGAGAGTGATCTGGATAGGGTTTGGGGGGGTGAAAGGGGTGAATCCTCAAAGGTGGTGAGGGGGGTGGTGACTCCTCCTCTCGACTCTGATGACTGCCATGTTTAAAGCTCTCTTCAGGCGGCTCTCTTTCAGGGTTTCTGCCATGTTTTGTTATGTCTTTTTCTTGTTCTTGTTTTGATTCCTCTTGTCTCTTGACCTTGGCAGAGGGAGCAGATGGGTGACACAGGAAGTAAAATAAGTTAAAGATGATCAATTTTACTCCTGACTTGTTAAGGAAAAGTCCATCTGCCTTAAAAAGATGTCTGCGGTCCCAGAAAAAGTTGAAATTGTCAATGAAGTGCAGTGAATGGACAGTACATGCAGTTGAGAACCATGTGTTCAGTGCCAACAATCTGCTGAATCTTTCGACTTGTTTTCTGACTGGTGGTACAGGGCCACTGATAAACACCTCAGCATTCAGAGAGCTGACTGTGTTCAACAGATCACTTAAGTCTCGTTTCAGCACTTCAGATTGTTGCTTCACAACATCATTGGTCCCTATGTGCAGTATGTTGTTTTTCACATTTGGATGTGCAGCCACGATATGCAGGACTCTCTCAGTCATGTCAGAGACCACATCATTGGGAAAACAGAGTATTTTGGTGTTTTAACTGCACATGCTTCTTAAATCTTTTATAGCACAGTCACCCAAAATCAGAGTTTGAGGCCCAGTCGTTAGCTTTCCCTGTAGCCTTTTATTTTCAGATTTACTCTCAGTCTTTACCCAGCTGTGTGAAGACGAGAGGTTATCCAGATCGGACGGAGATCCAGGGTCCTGCAGCAGTGGAGCAAATCTGTTCTCCAGTTGCACATTCGGTTGTTGGGGAGGTTTGTTGTTAGCTCTCCCTTTCGCAGCTTTCCACAGCTGTGTCCTACTAATAACAGGGGTTGAAGAGGCACTCTGCCTGGATGATACTGCAGGCCAGCCAGTCGCATCACAAATCTCAGGGCACTGGGTTCTGCCTGTTACTGGTTCTCCCATTTTTCTCCCATGATTTACTCTTAGACTTTGCTCCAAGAGAGTTCCAGGGAGGACTACCACTTGTAGATTTATTATCCGGTTCACAGCCCTCCTGTTTCTTGGTAGTATTGGTGGTGCTAATTAGCCGTGTGTTAGCATGCTCTTGTCCACTGTTTTGAATCCATAGTAAGGTGGTGTCATTCCCACATAGTCCATTCACTTCAATGTTCACTTCCAACCGGTGAATTTTGGTTTCCAGCACTGCAATCTTCTGTAGAAGTCTGTGGTAGTCGTCCGTGGAAAAGGGAGGCATCTTGCTGCTAATTAGCTTTAGCTAAGTGCCACGTTTCCAGTTACTGCAGTACAGGCTTGTGCTGCTGGTCAAATTTGAAGCCCCCATCTTTCAATTCCATGTAGATGAAAGAAATGTGGTAGGCACATATATCATGTAGCTTTAATTATATTTGAAATGTAAATATAATATAAACTGACTGATAGTTGATATTGTTGGTTTATCCAGTGAAGCTGTTTTCAGTTCTGTGATTTAAAATACAGACTGCTTCAGCTTCTGCACTGTTACATGTTGATAAATAAATATCAACATTTCTATATATGCAATGAACAATATAAGAAATACATAAACATAAAATCTAATGTCCTGTCATCATTCATTTTAAATGTGTGAGGTCATCGTCTGTCCGTGATGCTGTAACATGATTGATGAACATGGTCAGGGTGTGTTTCTGGGCTTCATGTTTTGTGTATAATTATTGTTCTACCTCACACAGGCTCCACCTTCTACTGGACTGGACTCCGCCAATCACACGCATACAATCACTCACTGAAATTTGCATGCTCATAGCCAGTCAATCAGGATGCACCTACTGATTATGTGTGTCTCACACAGTATACGTCACATCTCACTCCACTGCGTCAAGAGCAAACCAGAGCTCAAGATTGATCTCTGCGTCGAGGATGAGTCCCCTGCTTCGCCCAGGCCTCCGCCACCGCCGGACGCCTTGGCTTAGACTGTCTCAGCAGCTTCACTGATAGATGACGACAACAACTCTCATCTGTTTCTGCAACATCGCTGACCTTCGGAAATCCACTGCCAACTTCAGTTGGCCATGATGGTGGCGAGCAGCGTTATATCCTCACTGGGGAATAATACCTCACGCCTGCACATTGTCCAGGGGGAGGACGATTCATGTCTGCTTAGTGTCAGCTCTGTTTTCACTGCACAGGACCAGCATCCATAGCTCACCTCTCAGTTTACGACAGCGTGCTGTAGGGTAAAACCCCTTCATGTTTTGAAGGCAGACAGAACAAACCTTAAACAACCAACCAGCTCTTTCTTCAACACCCCAGGAATGCTGGCCAATAACATATAAGTGAGAGTCCCAAACTCCTCACTGACCAGTCCATCTAAACAACCTCCTGCAAACAGAAAGGATCAGATAAGGAGGGGTTCCTTATCTGATGAATGAAAAATGCTACTACAGTAAAAGTACATAAGTATTATGAGCTTGATGTAGTTAAAGTATTGCAGTAAAAGTAGTGGTTTGGTCCCTCTGACTGATATATTATTATATATGACATCATTAGATTATTAATAGTGAAGCATCAGTGTTAGAGCAGCATGTTACTGTTGTAGCTGCTGGAGGTGGAGCTAGTTTACACTACTTTATATACAGTTAGCTAGTTTAGTCCAGTGGTTCCCAACCTAGGGGTCGGGCCCCTCCAAAGGGTCAGCAGATAAATCTGAGGGGTCATGAGGGGTACATACTGCTTTTTGTAAGACATCAAAAGCCAAAAAAGGTTGGAAACCACTGGTTTCATTTTTAACAGTGTGTTGTATTTTAAAAGCTTGTTATATTATCCATTGTGTCAAATCTTCATCTGAGAAGAATCATCATCTGAAACTAAAGCTGTCAAATAAATGTAGTAAAGTAGAAAGTACAATATTTCCCTGAAATGTAGTGGAGCTGAAGTATAAAGTAGCATCAAATGGAAATACTCAAGCACAAGTACCTCAAAATTGTACTTAAGTGCAGTACTTCAGTAAATGTACTTAGTTACTTTCCACCACTGTTCCCCTGAATAAAGATCAATGTTTGTAATAAACAAAATAACAAAATTGACTTATGGGGGATTAATTTACTCAAACTTAAAACCAAATCAAGACAACAGTTGGACTGATAGATGAATCAGTCAGGTTAATGATGAATCAGCATTTTGTTTCCTAATAACTGCAACTATCTGTCAGTTTTAGTGTTTACAACAGTAAATGAGGTCAACAACCTTTTAACAGCTTAAGAAACATGTCAGAGTTGTTGTGTAGTGTTGGTACCCGTATTAAAAGATCTGTAAGTCCTTTCATAGCAGCTTTGGATATCGTGCTTTGACTTTAGTTTGTTAGAATGTCCTTTAGTTTACATTTGGATAACAGATTGTGCTTTTTAAAATATTTACAGAACAGTAATTCATCTACATACAGGTAGAAGTCAGACCAGTTTGTTCTGCCTCCTGCTTTGAATGTGTTCATGTGTCTCCATCACCTGACGTCTGGGCTGCTTCTATGTGTTTCTCTTTCCTCAAACTTCTTCTTTAAATCTTCAATCAGGTGCACCTTCTTCCCTCTTGAATCAGTTCTTAACTTTCTCATTGTTTTTCTTTAAAACACCATTAAGTTACATCATGTGATTCTTCCTCACTTCTGATTCCTTCACTTAGTCTGAAAATATAAAAAAACTTTAACTTGTATGGTGTTAATTACAGTACTTGTGGACAAACGACACACAGTGTGAATACATCAGTAGTCAAGTTATCCAAACTATCAGCTACATTAACATCACTGTAATGTAAAGCAGCAGCATACTGGACGGTTAAAACAACACTAATGTCAATTTAACACACTTTAGCTCCACTGAAGAGTTTTTCTAGCTACTTGCTTTGTTGTATTTTGTCTGACATTATTATTTGATGCCGTACATCTTCATGTCAAATATGATCCTCTGAACTATGATTCATTCGTCTATTCAAGCGGCTCCAGCCTGCCTGCTGGCTTCAGCACGGAGGGTTCGTAGCAGAAGCTGCTGGTGGTTTGTTGGTCCGTGTTAACAGTAACGTCTCCGTGTCTCATTCATATTTATTGCAGTCTATGGTCTCATACAAGGACACAGTGTTCAAACGAGCGCTCCTAGAAGCTACGGCAGAAACTGCAGTAGGAAGCAGGTCTGATTAACAGTGATGAAAGTCTACGTAAGTTACGTTATTTTTGAATTTGAGAGCTGGCTAAACGGCGTCATACACATTACGTTTTTTATATTCGGGCTACACTCAAACCGTTCGGGATTTAAGCCTCAAACTGTCGTCTCAAAGATAGCAACACACACACACACACACACACACACACACACACAAACAAACAAACACACTCACACAGTGAAAGTGAAAGTCACACTGACGGTCTGAGAGCAGTTGCTGCTTTTCTTGTCAGTCAAATGTTTTTTGAAACTTAAAGCAGGAGGAACGTTTAAACGACTCGTGTTTGTCTCCACTTTGCTGCTGCAGAAGAAGAAGACCAGCAGAGTGACAGAAAGCTGCAGGTAAAGATTTCTCTCCTCAGTTTATTTATTTCATGTGCTGCATGATGTTAGCATGTTAGCATGTTAGGACTACATGCTCTCTGTGGTTAATGAAGGTTTTATGTTAATGAAGTCACATGACGAGCTGTTTTACAGCTTCTTTAACTTTTAGGATTTTAGTTTTGAGATTATTCAAACGTTTGTTCGTCATTAACAGGAAACTGTCTCTTTTTATTGATCATATGGACATACTGTGAATCTTTTATCACACTAAAGATAAGAGATAAAAACAAAACAGTTAAAACTACAACTGACAAGAGCAGAGTTAAACAGGACAGAGAACAGTGTCTGTTTTAGTTTGTTCAGTGTGATGATCGCAGAGGGAATAAAAGATGTTTGTAGATGTTTTTCTGGGACTTACGACGTAGCATCGACCTGCTGGCAGTAAAAGGAAGGACTGATGGAGGGGTGAGAGAAACACACTGAGCCGTGTTGGAAGTCTCTCTGACAGAGAAGCGTTCAAACATCACCGTTGATGCTCAATGCTGTTTCTGTGTCTGACTTCCTGTCCAGCTTGATCTGCTCTGTGTTGCTTGACGCGATCTCCGTCAAAAATAGACGAGGCACCTTTCTTCAGCACAGCGGAGCGGAGAGTCGCGTCTGACAGGCGGTGGGATTTAGGCGTAACATGGGGGTGTTCCATCAACGCAGCCTGGCTAGAATATAGAATATGTCGGTGCAATAAATTCAGTTATATTTAAATGTCAACATGTAGTATTCAGTATTGAATACATTTCAATTCAGTTGCTGATATAATTCAAATTATTCTGGCAAAGATTTGTTTCCATATGATTCAGTGAGCTGAATTTTAGAGGCCACATGCACATATCAAGTGTCACCTGCAGGTGGTGCTGCAGCACTGTGATAAATACCTCAGTGGACCTGAGTCTGACTCTAATGCAAGAATGTACATAAGGCCGGAGTAAAGCTGCCCGAGCAGCAGCCCATTTGACCACTTTGGCTGAGCTGCCCCTCTGAAGGAAAAAAAATGAGGCTGCATAAATTCAAGCAGCCCATAACTGCTAAAGTTAGACAAAATTAAATCTCCATATCATCCAAACTCTGTAGGCCAGAGCTGTAAAAAAAAAAAAAAACGTGACACATGTCCTTGTTTAAAAATAATTACGTTTTATGATGTGACTTAAGGTCTGGTTAGGTTTACACACAAAAACTGCTTGGTTAGGTAAAGATCATGGTTTGGGTTAAAATTTTATTTTTAAAATATTTTTGGAGAACAGGAGCGAGGAGCAGAGGAGAAGAGGAGCGAGGAGCAGAGGAGCAGAGGAGCGAGGAGCAGAGGAGAAGAGGAGCAGAGGAGCGAGGAGCAGAGGACAAGAGGAGCAGAGGAGCGAGGAGCAGAGGAGAAGAGGAGCAGAGGAACGAGGAGCAGAGGAGCGAGGACAGGAGAAAGAAATGAGTGGAGCAAAGAGGAGGAAGCTTACACACTTACGGTACGTCACACATCACTTCTGATCTAGCTAGTTGAAGTTTATTGTCCGTTGGTTCATTTTCAGTCTGTTGTCAGGTTTGTCATCATCATGTCTTGCCATCAGTGCTTTCACTCAATATTAAGGTTTTCCTTTTCCTTTGTCAATTCTCCTCATTTAAATGCAGAGATGAGCAGGACAGGGCAGATGATGAGAGAGGAGCGGAGCAGTTTGGACAGGAGAGAGAAATGAGTGGAGTAAAGAGGAGGAAGCTTACACACTTCAACAAAAGGTATGTCAGACATCACTACTGATCTAGCTTAGCTAGGCACATGTGCTGAAGCCGTTTGTATCTTTTGTAATATGTTTACTAGGTAATCCAATCATGATGTAAGTTGAAGATGTAAGTTGTAAGTTGTGGTGTAGTTGAAGTTTATTGTCCCTTGGTGCATTTTCAGTCTGTTGTCAGATTTGTCATCATCATGTCATGCCATCAGTGCTCATATTTAATATTAAGGTTTTCCTTTTCCTTTGTCAATTCCCCTCATTTAAATGCAGAGTAGAGCAGAGGCAGGGTGATGAGAGAGGAGCAGAGGAGCTCGAACAGGAGGGAGGAGCAGAGGAAAGTGGAGCAGAGGAGCTCGAACAGGAGGGAGGAGCAGAGGAGCTCCGACAGGAGAGAGGTATCCATTGTTCTGAAATAACAGCTTAAACAGAGTTTCCACAGTATCGTAAGATGGCTCTGCATTACCATATTCAACTCTACGAGCCAGTGCGTCGTTTCTGCTTACAGCCACAATGTTTTGTAAATCCACAGATACTTACTGTGGTGACTATGATTTGGATTGTGATTGTTTGTTCGTGCTTGTTGTCGTAAACTTTTTGCATGCATTTGATTTGTTCATTCTAAATTCACGGAATTAATTGTGCTTATTAGCCCAGGATCATTGAATCTCGTCTTTCTTTTGTTGCATCAAAATTCATTAACACCCTATAAACAATCCTGCCCACCCATAGTTCCCCCAGTCACAATTCTCTGTTGCTGCTGCTGCCGCAGCTTGTCACATTTGCGTCATCAGGCAATATTGACTTTTATTATGCTATCACATGAACAAATCTTTGCTAGCTAGCTAGCTAACATACAGGCAGCAGGCTACATGCAAGATAACTAATCAGTAGGGATGGGTATCAAGAAGCTGATTGCTACCCGCCATAAAACAGAAAGAAGAGAGGAAGAAGAAGAAAGTGCTGCAGCAGGCTGAGGAGACAGCTGCTAACCAGGGTGAGTCTGAGACGGAGGCAGGAGCAGGAGAGCTGCATGGCGAGAAGAGAGGCCTTGCATGTGCTTGTCAGGCTCAGAGATAGCATCATCAATTTGAGACTTGCTTGACTATACTTTGACTAGTTTTTGGCTGGACCGCAGGGACCAACACTACAAACGCAAATGTCTGTCCCTGACTGACTGACTGACTGACTGACTGACTGATGAAGTTACACGATTGGTCGGCCGAAGCTTTGGACAGCTAAGTATCCCAGAATGCATTTTGCACCAATCAGCAGAGATTTTGAGTCAGGCTAAAAACTGTTGCAATTTTCACTGCAGGACTGTTAATATGTCACTTAATTAAGTTTTAATATCTTCTAAAGTAACCGTTTAGATTCCCAAAATGTGGTCAGTTTATGCAAATAACACCTCTCTGTGAATCTACTGCAACATTTTTGGAGATCTTTCAGCACCGCTGGCTGGGTGAGACCAGCCGACCACCTCTTTGCTCATTCACCGCTGGATCTAATGTCTTTGCAGCATTTTGATATACGATATAATTCCTTTTGGAAGATAAATGTTGGTCTCACAAATGAAATCTAACAATCATAGCTGTCACATTAGTTTGTCTGAATGTAAAGTGAAGCCTTATGGGTTTTACTGGACAGAACAACAGCGCTGCATATGTACAGATATCACCACATTTGCATATATATGAATGTATTAAAATGAACAGATCAGTCTTTGTTAAATTTTGTTTTAAGCTACATAACAGTTTGGATTTTTATTATAGCTACATTACAGACTGAATAACATAATTTACTGCATCTCTCAGCAGGAACACTGCTGTTTCAGTTGCAGAATGATAGTACTGTGTTGTCCCGTCCTTGGAGGTTTGTTCTCCAAAGTTTAACTTGCCAAGTCCGAACTTCTAGGTATTGAGAAAGACCCTATGTCAAATTGGCTTCACTTAAAGCCTGGCACACTTCATGGAGGCTTAGTTTTGCCACGTGTTGCCGCTTTTTGTATCCATCCCTCTAGTGTTCATATATGGTCCAGTCATATACAAGGTTTTGACTTAGTCTTGTTCACGTTCGCACATGTCTATCTTAAGGGGCAAATGTGAGTGAAGTACTTGCACTGTAGAGCCATGATTTAATGCTTTATTGAGGACTGGGAGTCCTTGTGATCTGATGTCTGCACTGGGGAATGAATCACGTATTAGTCTGTCTTGTCTGACACACATAATAATTAAATTGAATATACTGTATCTGCTTTTTTTCTCTTTTGTTAAATACACAAACAGCTACTAACCCTGTGACGAAGACTTCACCACCAAAGAAGCGCCTCTTACCCAGAGATGAAACTCATCTAACAGTGAAGAAGAGGAAGATGGGTAAAAATGAATTTTTTCTCTTTTTTTTACACTGCAAAGGAACATTGTAATCATTCAGATTGGTTGTTGTTCTTGGGTTTTTTTTGTCTTTTTAAGACATCTGTGGTTATAATATCCATAAAAGTTAACTGATATCACCAACAACCAAAACTGTACAAAAGTTTATGTAATGGTGTTAAAAAACTGTACTTTTCTAAGCTCATTAAATAGACATGACTTACCTGCTCTTGCACCATACAGCTGAAAGTGTCCTCAGGCTCTTTATCGCATCCTTTCAGATGCTCCCTTGTCATCCGATTGTGTTGAAGCCTCAACGTCTTCCTGTAATCCTGCAAACAGAATCAAAAACCTGAAGCAGCCCACAACCGGTCCGAGAGCTTTGCCATTTAAAATCCAAAGAGATGGTATGTTTGGATTTTATCATATTATTCTATTATGTAAGACAAGTAAGCCAGACTGTGATGCCAAAATGTACATTTTATGCCACTGGAGGGTTTAATGGGTCCTTGACTTTCTGACTTTTTCAGATGCTGCAGTGCTGACCAGCACTACGGAAAACTCACTTCATGTGTTTGTCAGTCGAACCAAAGACCTGGAACAGCCTGAAACTAGCCAGCTGCTAGCTACAGTCCAGACCCATGGTGAGTTGGGATTGCTGAGATGCCAGAATGGACATTGTAGTAGGTATGGTAATTGTAGTTAGGTATCCATCTTTAGGTTTTGTGAGAGCAGGGTACTTTTTTGCTGAATCAGACCTCTTTCTTGCTGTTATATTGGTCGGGTTCTGTTTTCTGTTGCTGCAAAAGTTTTGTTTACATCAGCGCTGCTTGTCAGTGCTGGAGGAACACAAACATAACATACTCAATATAGCAGTGTCATTCATTTAAATAATGATAACATGTACACATCTATGAGTCAAACTGTGTCCTAATATATAAACTGCTACAGTAGGACACAAGGGGGGCTTGCCATTTATTCTGACACCAATGACATTACATATGCAACATCAATGAAAAGTAAACAAACAAAAAAGTACTTACTCCAACAGCAGAGGGTAGTGCTGAGAGAAACAAGCAGTGTTGGGCAGCTACTTGGAAAGTGTAGTGAGCTAAGCTACCAGTTATTCAACATTAAATGAAGCTCCACTACACTGAAGCTGTTCCCCAGAGAAATGTAGCAAGCTAAGCTGCAGCAGCATGGCTAAAGTAGTTTGCTACATCAAAGCTACTTTTATATTTTTTATTGTATGATGATGATAATTATCATTATATTTTACATGATTTGCAGTTTAAAAAGTGGTATTTTTACTAGGCCCACTCTGTACTAGTAGCAATATCTACATAAATTCCAAGCAAATAATTATGACTAACCACCATACTTTGGTTTTGTAGAGACTTTCATTTTTGTTGTACCCTCTGCTGGTCAGTGTTAAAAACTACAAATGTAATATTTCAGAGTAATCTAAACCTTTCCTATATTATAGGAGGGAAGAGATGGAGGAAATGAGGAACAATATCCTATATTGTTTTACTTTGTATTTTGCAAGTGGTCGGGTGGCTACTTGTGTTCCGCTTTCCGTCACAGTCACAGTACCTGTTAAGACTACAAGAGTTTGGAGGTTTATCACAGCTCACTGGGTCACTGTTGATGAATAAGGACCTCCTGTCACTCATGCAAATACAAATACTGGCATAATAAAGCTACTATAAGTTGAAGTAATAGTTGGACCAACCAAACCGTGTCACTGTGAAATACAGTAAAAAACTCACATTCAGGAGCTGAGAGGAGAAATACAAAGCAATTAAATCAAGTTATCTAGAAGCGAGTATGTTTAATTAAGGCTACAGAAAAGAGTCATAATACAATATAATTTTGAATGGTTTCTATCTGATAACATTTTTTAAGAATGCAACATATTTCTCAAAATCTTTGATAATGGATATAATATTTAATATTTACCTTGACAGTGCCAGGCATATGTGATATTAGTGTTATCAGTCTCCCATCAAGAAGAACAGATCAAATGTTAATATTATGTGATAACCATCTGTGGGGATTCTGTCATAGTTTAGCATATGTATGTTAATATTCATGCTAAACTTACAAACTTCAACTTCTTGTCTGTTGATTATTGTTGGTACTAAAATCAATCAATCAATCAGATTTTATTTGTATAGCACTTTTCATACAAATACGATGTAACTCAAAGTACAAAGCTACATTTAAAAAAAAATGTTTTGGCCATGTTTTCGTTCTGGCCTGTGCTGTTTCCTGAAATAGCTACATCCTTACGATCTAAAACTGCACTTGGTGATTTGACAAGGTAGGTCTTTTGAGACCTCAGGCAAGAGCTTCAGACACTCTGAAATTAACCAGTTCACACCACTGCAGTTTTCTCTGCATTATTCTAAAACCGTTTTGTCTAGTTACGAATCATTGATCTGAACTAGGCTTTAGAAGCAGCAGGGCAGATGGTGGCACCCTGGCAGGGACATTAACGGCTAAGTTTAAAATTATTGAACACTTCTTACAGGGGGACCTTTCCAATCTCTTCCTTCCTTGCAATCACTGTCCAAAGGTGACTCTTAGATGTTTTTGTCATTACACATAACACTCATACCGAAGAAGATTTGCACATAATATAGAATCACAATCCATTGTCCTCAGCTTATTGTGCTTAATTTAGAATATATGAGCCCCCCACCCCTCCATAAAATGGTATCACTCTACTTTAAAAAATGCATGTACAGGATTTTGAGACAATATTGATTAAATGTTTGCATTTCAATCATGAAATTTAACTATAATACAATGTTGATTCAATTACATCTTTTCAACATTTAAACTATTAAAAGGTTGATACAACATGGATTTTTAACCTTAACCAAAAATCAGCCTTTTTGACCATAACTCAATGTTGAATTAACAACCTTTGCTATCTGGGTACAACAGAGAGATAAAGAGCTGAGGGCAGCTAAGGGGAGCGCAGGATTCAGACTACCAGCAGGCCAGCAGGTGAAACAATGATAGAAATGTGAACCATTCCCTGCATTATTAATTTAATGTGAAGTAGGCCCATTTTCTCAGTAGCAAAAAAAAAGTGGAAGTAGGCTAATAACTAACTAAAAACGAATATTTCAATCAATGATAAATACACAGTATATAATATCTGTGCATAGTAACACATTTTGTAATTATTGTGTATTCTAGTACATATTTTTACATACAAAACTAGATATAGCCTACTCCAGACTATTTTCTGGGCTTCATCAGAAATCAGCATTGCCTTCATTTTTCAGCCGTGGAGTTTGCCATCTTTCAGCATCACGTCCATGAAAATTAAACGCCAAAGTGTTTAGTTGTCTTAGTGCATTTTTTGCAGTGAGAGATTAAAATTGACGATTCAGTCAGACATTCAGTATTGCAATGATTAGAATTGTTGAACCAGCACAGTATATATAAGGAGACACATCAAACAGGTACATATGAGGGTGATAATGGCCGAGTGTGAGAGAGTTACTATAAAAGGGCGATGCCAGTTAGAGTGGGATAAAGAGAAATATGGATGGTGTAGACAATGGTAGAAAGTTTTTAAATTTCATTGATCTAGCCCTGTTTCCAACATTTTTGAAAAAGACAACATTCAGATTTAATAAAACCATTCTTCCTGGTTAATCTGGACTCAACAAATGAGTCATATCACATTTATGGATGTATTTATATTTGATGATGGTCGTGTTCAAGGCTTTAATGAAACTAGTTCTGCTTGTTGTTTTTATGTTTTTGTCCAGAATCCAACAGGAAGGGTCAACAAGGTAAGAGATTTTCAGCAGAATGAATGAATATATTTATTGAAGTGTTTAAGTGATCTCATGGGATTGTACACCTTCACCAAACATCACAGTTTCCAGCTTTTTGTTTCTCCAGATCTTCTTGTGGAGGGAAACATTCTGGTAGTCGTGTGTAGATTCACATGTTACAGACTGAAGCACATTCATGTATTTATTCACACACTGATGTCTTCGTCAGCTGGTTTTTGTTGTTCTCACAGCTTCTCTTCTACTGAGCTGCAAACGTTGTATTTATGTCCAATTTGCCAGCTGTGAGCCACAACTCGCTGCTTTCAGGATCTCTCATTTTTTTCACTTGTTTCTTCCACACCACAACAGATAGGCTGAAGACAAGAAGATCAGCTGGAGAACAACTCCAATACACCAACAGACTGAGTTCCCAAAAACACAAACTGCAAAGATCACCAAATCACCAAAAATCAGCTCAGAGTTTCTCTTCTCCTGTTTCAAAAACTGAAGATATCCCGAGAACAGCAGTGTTTCTCTGCTCTTCTTGTTCAAAAACTGAAGATACAAGTGCACAGCAGCACTTCTCTGCCCTTCGTGTTGTTCCTCTTCTTCTTGTTTTTCTCTGGATTTTATTGACGGTTGGAAACCAGCCTACAGGTACATTCAAAGCTTTCTCTTCTCTCAAGCTTCACATTATCTTAAGCTTCAAATTTTACATTGTGGTGTTATTAAGACAGACTCGTAAAAACATCAACCTGTCCTTTAAATACAATTTGGTGGACTTGAACTTTACTTAAACTTCTGTTTTGCTCCTTGATACTTCAGATACATTATATTTATTTGACAGCTGTACTTACTTCTGAGATCAATTTTACATGAAATAACAAACTTATAAATCATGCAACATTTTTAAGATTAAACCAGAGGTTCCCAAATTGTATAATAAATCGGTGTGTAGTAATGGAGTATTTTTAAATTGCTGTATTGGTACTGAATACTTCTTCCACCACTGTCAACATCTCATCTCACCTGTTTCCGTCCACAGGTGATGCTGGAGACGGATCACAGGTGAGTGAACTCGCTTTAATGCTTCACTCTCCTCACTCCTGAACACTGAAACTGTACTGGGAGCTGTGGGAGCTGTGGTCCTGTCCACTCTGCTGAGAACAAAAACTAACTATATGAACCATTTTGATGCTTTTATTTTTGTGGATTTTAACTCACTGCTGGCTTACTTTCAACCACAGCTTATCATTTTTGGAGGTTTGTCGGTAATATTAAAACAGTCCACTGCTGCCTCAGTGTTTAAGCAAAGTTAAAAATACTTCCACAGAAAAGCAGAATAGGCAGATGGAGCTGAAGGACTGAACCAAAGGGAGACAGACCTCCTGAATCATCATCCACATTAATTAAAGTCCTCAGAGTCTGTGTGATGAACTCAGACCTACAGGACGTTATTACAGAAGGACTGAATGAAGAAAAGCCTCTAAAATTCATCTTACTGCTGTACTGTCCACTTAATCTCACTCTGTAACCTTCTAACTTGTAGAGAGAAAGTGAAGATGAGTTTTTGTTGACACTTTGTGTGTTGACTCAGTTCTGTGGTCAGTTCTGAGACTGTTTATTGTTGTAGTTGTGGACAGTAAAATGAAAAGGTGTGAACTCTGAAGTGACTTGGGTTTTGTCCAATCACAAGAATTGTCCTTAGCTTTCCCATTTCATCAGATGCTTTTGTGTTTTGCACCTCAGGGCCACCGTACTAGTTTTCTTCGTTGACAAATCAGCAGTTCAAGCTGTCAACAAGTTTAATCTTTTACAATTTACCATATCGATATCCATTCAACAAAAAATATTTATGTTTTGTCTGTAAAATCTACTTAAATTGTAAAGTAAAGAGTAAAAGTACAATATCTGACCTGTGAAGCTCCTCAAGTTTCAATCCTGGGTCCTGTTTTGTTCTCCCTTTACGGCTCATTCTCCATCAGTTTGGCTCTTATTGTTGTTCTGCTGATGATATGTATTTGTTGAACCAGGAGAACTTAAGTATAATTGTAAAGAGATCAGTGCCTGGATGCCTCAGAGTGTCGTGCAGTTATATCCCAACAAAACTCAAAGTTCGGGTCTTTGCTCCAAATCAAAGCTTTGCAAACAGCTCATAGTTTTCTGAATCTGAGTCTTACATTTAGTTTAAAACTCTGCTGCATGATTTACTTACACAGACTCACCAGAGTTCCCACATCACTTTGCTTAGTGATTTAAATATCTTCTTAATACCTTTTCATTCTCAAACATGTTTTATTTAAGCTTCCTCACCTGATTGGTTCTTATTCTTTCACAATCTGCTGTCTTTGATTTGAATCTTCATTCAGATGCTTTTTCTCATCTTTTATGTAACTGAATCTCTTGGTTTTAAAACTTATTATATAATCTTTTGCTTAGTAACAAATCTGTGTCTGTGCTCTCATATGTTAACGTTTTCACTGAACTGTGCTCCTTCAGTTCTTCGGTCATCTCTAGGCTTCCATCAGTAAGAGTCATATAGATTTTTATGATCCATGAAAATAATACTTACAATACATAACAGAGTGGGTGTGTGTGTGTGTGTGTGTGTGTGTGTGTGTGTGTGTGTGTGTGTACGTACATGCATTTCTTCACTTCTTCTGGTTTTGTGTTTTAGAACCTGATGGAGAACTTACAGGAACTAAAAGGTTTAATACCAGAAGAATGTTTCATGCGTATGTACAATTACTTCAATTATTGTTAATGTTTGTTGCTTCAGGCAGCAGCTTCTCATGTGTATACGCACTGAGTGTCACTTTCAGCGGTTTAAAAGACAAGAAGAAGAAGCCCTGCAAGTGTTTGGGGGAGCCTATAGGTCTATTTGGGTCACTGGAAGAGTTATTTTTTTTCTGTTGTGTGTGTGAGTCCGTCTGGCAAAAATAGACCCAGCAAGTAGAGATAGCGGAACGAATCAACATGTGTAGAATATTGTAAGAACGCAGGTGATATTGATTTAGATTTCTACATATGTATGTACAAAGATAAGGAACAACTAGCCCGAGGACAGAGTTGCATATAAGAGTCAAACAATGATAAAGTCTGTGGACACACAGGGATGGACACTCAGCAGCAGCATACAGAGTACAGTAGTGTACAAGATACAGCCAGTAATGAAACAGGTTCACAGTGGTGAACAGTATCCAACTTCTTTAGGCTCTGGTCCGCTGCATTCATAAAGAGCACAGAGGTGCTGATATCAAGTGTTTCCTTGCCTGGAGGGAGAAACAGGATTTATTCCTAAAGAAGAAACTTAACTTCAGTTTCAGCTTGGAAACAGGTTTTAATGTGTCTCATGCAGTGGAATCTGATTTTTTAAGGATTCACTGTAATGATTAGACAGGCTGCTTTCAGTAATCGGAAATGTTTATCACTGCAGCAAATATGGTGGGACATTGCATTTCTGCAGCAAAACTGAAAACTGTCATTGTAAACTTGACAAGACAGAGGAAAGTCTCCAGAGGAAATACAGTTTAGACTTTCAGCTTTAAATAAACATGTCCTGACAGCTCAGGATTCATTCAGAGAAATGCTGCTTTATTACAAACACTTTCACTGGATGAACCTGGAATCTGTGTGTAACAGCTGACCTGTTGGATGTGCAGAAAGACCATCAGGAGATTTAAAGAATTAATGAAGTTACTGCCGCTGTGTCTCGTACGTAGATGCAAACAGCACTTACTGTTTCTGCTGCTGTGTGATGCTGCAGGTATTTAACAAACTGAACTATTAATTGCAATCAGCTGTTACTAATTAATTCTGTGAATAACTTGATGACAAAATGAAACTCGTCTGTTGTTGGTTTGTGTGTCTGTACTCAAACAAAGATCATCTGTGAGGGAAGAAGCTCCACTCTGTAACACAATCAGAGTGTTTCTGTAGTTCCAACAGAGTGAGACATCTTCTCTCTAGAGGATCAAGAGTCACATTCTCCACTTTAACTGTCATTCACATCAGATCAATCATTTCATCTGATCAATCAATAGTTTTCACTCAGGACCCTCAGGATTTGGATTAAGTAGTTCCTGAAAAATAATGTTTGCTAAGTTTATTGCTACAGCTGTTATTTTAATGTGTCAGATACAGATGGAATAAACATTGAATATCTTCTGTTGCTATGCAAATATAAGTATCAGATCAGACTCTGCATTAGCAGATAATCAATATCAAAGGACCAGTGTGCAGATTTTAGTGGCATCTAGTGGAATGGACTTGGCAGAAATAGAATATAATATTCATAAGTATGTTTTAATTAGTGTATAATCACCTGAAAATAAGAGTTGTTGTGTTTTTGTTACCTTAGAATGAGCCTTTATATCTACATAGGGAGCGGGTCCTCTTCCAGGGAGCCCGCCATGTTGCACCGCCATGTTTCTACAGTAGCTCAGAAAGGACAAACCAAACACTGGCTCCTGAGAGGCCTTTCATGTGCCGTAGGTTCTCCTATACACTTTAAGCAGGAGGGTTGGGGGTATACAGCTGGTTGCCATCTGCAACCTCACCACTAGATGCCACTAAATCCTACACACTTGTCCTTTAAATGGTCATAATAATAATAATAATAATAATAATAAGATGTGTAATTGTTATTAACAAAAAGAGACTTAAACACAATCTGTCTGTTCTGTCTGTAGATGCTGAACATTTTGTGAAAGACATCCCTGAGGTCCAAGGGAACCACACAGATCTGGTGAAATTCTTTAAACTTTTGAAGGAACATCTCATATCCCAAAAGCAGAAACCTGATGGAGGTGATCAAATTTTTTTCTTTATTTCATTGAAGAAATGTCATGTGACTCCTCTGAATATACATTTACATATAGACTGAATTTATCAATATCTGATCTATTGATTATCTGGTTACCGCCACTGTGTCTCCTACATAGATGCAAACACTACTTATTGTTTCTGCTGCTGTGTGATGCTGCATGTATTTAACAAACTGAAACATTAATTTTACACGTTACAGACTCATCATTTGTATTGAAGTCATGTTTCCACTGCTATGCAGGTCAGCTGTCACTAATTAATTCTGTGAGTCACTTGATGACAAAATGAAACTCGTCTGTTGTTGGTTTGTGTGTCTGTACTCAAACAAAGATCATCTGTGAGGGAAGAAGCTCCACTCTGTAACACAATCAGAGTGTTTCTGTAGTTCCAACAGAGTGAGACATCTTCTCTCGAGGATCAGGAGTCACATTCTCCACTTCAACTGTCATTCACATCAGATCAATCATTTCATCTGATCAATCAATAGTTTTCACTCAGGACCTTCAGGATTTGGATTAAGTAGTTCCTGAAAAATAATGTTTGCTAAGTTTATTCCTACAGTTGTTATTTTAATGTGTCAGATACAGATGGAATAAACATTGAATATCTTCTGTTGCTATGCAAATATAAGTATCAGATCAGACTCTGCATTAGCAGATAATCAATATCAAAGGAATGTAATAATAAGCTATGTAACTTTATCAAAAAGAGACTGTTAGGTCCCCAGAATTGATCTGGGCAATGAAGAGTGTAACATAAAAAAATTGACCCAGGGACAAAGAAGTAAGGACATGGAAGTATATAAATGAACCAAGAATTTATTAACAATGTAAATCAAATGTACTAAAGACCACAAAACAATAACTGAAACCTACTTTCTATAAAAGAGGAAAGCTGAACTAGTTAAACAAAGAAAATCAAGCAAACAAACACTACAACACAACACTAACAAACACAAGTCACCGACCCCAGTACACCACAGCTAGAGTAAAGAAAGGTTTACAACCAACACACAGCCTGAAAGCTGCTGACTGGCCCACTGGCACAGTCTGCTCATCTCTACAGGACTTTATCCACCTGGTCCTAATAATTTTCCTCTTGTCCTAATGAGCAATTTAGGACAGGTAAGAACAAAAAAAACACACACACACACTCACAAACTGCAGCTGTAACAGAGACTTTAACACACTTTTTTCTGTTCTGTCTGTGGATGCTGAACGCTTTGTGAAAGACGTCATCGAGGTCCCAGGAAACCACATAGATCTGGAGAAACACTCTGATCTTTCAAAGGAACATCTCATATCTCCAAAGCAGAAATCTGATGGAGGTGATTGTATTTTTTGTCATGTGACTCCTGTGAATATACTGTTACATATAGATTTCATGAGTATCTGATTACACTCAGAGGCAGTGCGACTGTACAAGGCAGGAATCTATCATTTCTGGTCTTTGGGAAATTTTTTTTAACTATTTGAACTTTTTTTCACAGTTCTTACACAGAAACCTGTTTCACACATAATTTGATCAGATTTCTGTTTGTAATGGTGGCATTTCATTTAGTGCAATTTTTTGGTACATTTACTTGAATATTTCCATTTGATGCTGTTTTTTATTACCTGTACTCTGCTACATTTCAGAGGGAAATCATGTTCTTTTCTCTTCACTTTATTCATTTGACAGTTTTACAGATTACAACTCACAAACAAAATATGTGATGATGATGTGTATTTCTCTACTAGGTTCATGTAAGTTTGGCAAATGTATAAACTTTAACAATGTGTTCATCTTTCAGCAAAGGTGAAGGTGTACTCGGTGGTTACTGGTAAAACTTTTGGAGCCCATCAAGTCCTACTGGACAAAGTGAAGAATGTTGAAACCACCAGAGACCTGCAGGAAAGCCACGTCGTTATCGTCTTCTGTCCAATCACGTCTCGTGTTGGATCAGATGTGGAGGCAGCCATGACAGACATTAAAGGTGAAGGAAAGACTTGTTGTTTCTAACTTGTTCTGACTGAAATCTGTGCAGCTCAGACATCATGTTCAGATCAGATTCTGCAGATCAACACTCAGAACCAGAGTTCATGTTGAGTCTGAAGCTTCTTTCAGTCAGGATGAACATCACAGGGGGAGGTGGGGAATGAAATGAGTGAACCATGGATCTGGTCTGTAACAGAGATGGACATTCAGCAGTACACAGCAGCCCCAACCTGTAGCTGACATTACAGCAGCACATCTGATCAGCTTTGATGGGGTTTTGCTCTCCTGATGCTTTTATTTGTTTCTGTCGTCATCTTGGCTCAAACAGGCCGATATGTTGCTGTTAGCATGTTTCCATCTGTCAGATCAGCAAAAACATTTTAACACAAAAGTCAAATTTCACTCTGAGCTGATAAAATGCAGCAGAAGTAAAAACCTCTAAAATACGAGGATGTCAGTCTAGACGGGATTTAAATGACAGGAGGAGCAGCGAGTTCACTGAAGAACAGTCGCTCACAGTTTTTCCTTTTATAGTCAAAACTGCTGTAGATAATTATATCAACACAAGTCTTGTTTAATTCCTGATAAATATGACCTCTTATCATCTAATAATGTTAAATTTTCCCACATGAAGAGAAGCATGCAAACCGAGGCCACCTCATTCTGAGTCCGGCTGTTTAGGTCGTACCGTAGACTGAAATGGACAGTGCCTGGAGCTGAAATGACATCTAATAAATATACCATGTGAATAACAGATAATAATATAATCAACTTCATTTAAATAAAACAAGAAGGTTGCCCTGTGAATTCAGACACAGTTTTAATTCCACTATTTAAATGAAAAAGATCTGCATCTCACAGTTGAACAGAAATGTCATGCTGGTAACTGTTAACCTTTAAATGGGCAAGCACATATCAATTTGCTGAAACAAGGTGCAAAACACTTGAGAGGTCTGTTATGTAATTATTAGAAGTGTAAGCGAGGAAAAAGACATCACCTGCAATAGTCTTGCAATGTGACTGCGAGCAACAGGATGTTAACTGCAGCTCATTTAACAGCCACAGGTATCACTATGAGAGGGAATTTCTGATTCCTACAAATAGAGCCGTTAAATGTGCAAGCAAATATGAATATTTTGGAAAACTAATTAATTGCCATTTTCTAATGTATCTAGGCTAAAATGACAAAATTTCATATTGTTTTTCAAAATATGGGGTTCATTTTTCTATTAAAACTCTGTATCTCCTGAGATTCCTTTCCTATTTCAGGTATAAATTTAACATTTTCCCCCTTTTTATAATAATAGTATATATTAATAGTTCACATCAACTTTTAAACATTTTATAAATAATTAGTTAGCTACTTTCTTTCATGCTTTGCAAACAACATTTTAAAAAAGTGACAAAAACTGAACAAAACATAGTTATTCACATGTTTTGAAGGCTGGAAACAAATTTAGTCTCTGAATAAACAACAAACTATTAACATTTATGAACAAAACTTATTCCTGTTTTTATACAACCATCTTCCCTGTAGTGGCAACATTTTATACAAGAGTGGAATGCAGTGGCTTCTTACAGTTTAAGTAAGAACAAGTAAATGTCCATTTTGCTCCAAATTCATCCCATACAATAGTGATTCAACCTATAGCGACTTCACTAAAGTTTTTACATTTGCTGTTATAAACATGTATGAGGGGGAAATCCTCTGCTGCACAGGAAGTGGTGCATTTTAAGTGTATGGAAGGAACAACAATGGTTCGTTTGGAAGAAATATGAGAAGTTGCAGTCTGTGTCTTTATTACTACAGTTTGTCAGCCATTGCCGACACTGAGTTCAGAACACCAAAGCAGTTACCAAACGTGCTATAAAATCACAAAAAACAAGGACATTGAGGATTTTTACTGTAAATACACAAAGCCTCCCCTACACTAACAATATCCTATCAGCAATGGAAGCTGAGTAAACAGTTGTGAGCAGTTTGACCAGTGACAATGCAAAGCCTCACTTTGCACTTCTGACACATGATGGAGGTCTGTCCATCCTGACACATCCTGCATCGGCCTTTCTGACAGGATAGAGAAGTGATCAATCCCATCATATCTCATATCTCCCACAGGTCTGGAGACTTTTGGCTGTTTGATTACTCTTAGTGGTGTATAGTCTTCATTTCCTTTGGAGGGCCGTCCCCTTTTCTGCTTCTCTGGGTAGATGAGTCCTTAGGCAGCATTCAACCTAAAGTCCTTGAAACACTGGTGTTTCTGACCCAGTGCTGGTGCATCACACTGATAGAGAAGCCATGCATTATTGACAACAGTGTCAACCATCTGCTAAAATATGCCCAGGTACCACCAATGGGACTTCACAGGGCAATCATCAAATCAGCCAAATCCACTCTCCCCTGTGAGTGAGTCAAAGTAGGGACTCATTTATAATGCAGATTTTATGTAAATAGCTTCAGAAACAGCTTGCTGGAGGACAGAGGGGAGTCTGGGCTGTAAGGAAAGATGGATTTAGAGAAATCTAAACAACTTTTGGTGAATAAAATGTCAGATATGTTTAAAATAGACTCAGTATTTATAAAAATGAGTCAAAAAAGGCCAGGATAGAAGATCTTTAAACTGAGAGGGAAAAATAAATGAATGTAGCCATGAATGTGCCAGAATAGGAAGTCTCATGTTCTTCTCTGGTGTTTCAGGCTCCTGTGGTGAGAAACCTGTGATCCTGGTGCTGATGCATCACACCCGAGATGTTGAATATTCAACTGATGGAAGAAGATGGTCTGATGTGTATGACAACGTTGTGTTGGATGTTCACGTTCTTTTCCACGAGACGAAGAGCGGATTACTGACCTGTCCAAAGAATGATCAGGCAGTCGATCAAATACAGAAAGAATTACAGGAACACAGTAAATACAAAGATTCATGATAGTTTTAGAGTTTTTAAAGGCTGCATTTGGAGCAACAACAAGAATGAAGTAAGGAAAGAAGCAGCATCATTACATTAAAACACATTATAGAAGCAGAGAAATACACATTTATGGAACCCCTTCCTCCTGAATCAAAGTGTTATTTTTTCAATAAAGTTGATCCTGTTAAAAGAGTAAATGAGTAAAGTTTATTTTAACTTCAGCCCCTGCCCTGACCAGGTACAAGTAACATCCACATGAATGCCAGGATCCAAGGTTTCCCAGCAGAACATTGCTTAGAGCATCACACTGCCTCCGCTGGCGTACCTTCTTCCCATAATGCATCCCGGTGCCTTCTCTCCCCCAGGTAAACAATGCACACACATCTTGCTGTCCACATGATGTAAAAGAAAACATGATTCATCAGACCAAGCTGTTGTGAAAAATCTTCAAATGGGCCAATAAATCTTCAGGTCCACCACAACTTAGTATTAAACTCAAAACTTATAAGAGATAGACTCAAAAAATACACTGGAAGCTGGTAGAGTTCAATGTGAATAGGTTTACTGTGCATATAAAAAGATACAGAGCGAACTGAGGCCTTTATTCCGGGACAAAGAAAAAACCCAATGCAAAATCATAAAACATGATATCCCTCCTTCATAACCCCTCCTATTGTGGAGCTTATTTTCTAGACTCCACCTCATTTTTTTAATTATGTTCAACCATTTGGTCATTATTGCTGAGTTCATGAGTGACCTTGATGCTTTGGTGATAACACAAGTATGACTTATCTTAGAAATTACTGCCTTAGCATCTTTCGCCTTTTTCTCACACTAAAAGCAGGCCTGGCGGCCTATAATCATCTCACACAGAAAACCAAATTGCTATACCACCGATTAGCCTTCTTAACTCCCTGGGAATTGTCTCTTGTTGACATAATGTTATCTTTGCACTCCCACTGGCACATTCATTTGATCATAGCAAGGCAATTTCCACCACAAGGCCACCTTCTTCCATTGCTCCATGGTTCAGTGCCTGATGCTCACGTGCCCATTGTAGCTTTCGGCGGTGGACAGTGGTTAGCATGGACACAGGACCTGCCATTTTGGAGATGCTCTGACCCAGTCATCTAGCCATCACAGTTTGGCCCTGGTCGCTCAGATCCTTACGCTTGCCCGTTTTTCCTACTTCCAAAACATCAACTTCAAGAACTGACTGTTGCCTAATATAACCTGCTGCCTAATACATCCCACCCCTAGACAGGTGCCGTTTTAACGAGATAATCAAGGATATTCACTTTGCCTGTCAGTGGTTTTAATGTTTTGGCTGATTGGTTTAGATGTCTAAACATTTAAAAATCTACTGTATTTTAACCTTGATGCCTTTTCAAGTGTAAATCACCAAACATACTATTACTGGATCAGACTGTGAGCTAACAGTCATGTCTCTATGTCTTTGATCTATATATATATCAAATCTTTAATTGTATTTTTCATCTTCAGTTGCTGCCTTCTGGGTTTTGTCTGTCAGATTAAAGCTGAATCATCCAATATTTTTGAAGCATTAAGAACTGACATAAATTTACAGATTACAAGAAAGAAAATGAATCATTTGTTTTATTAGATTTGACAAGTCAGAAGTGAGCAGGTGTGAACCTTTTAAAGTGTTTTCACGTTGACTGAATAAAAACAGAATTTCTAATGTTTGTATTGAACAGAATTTAGTTGGGCAAGGTATTTATTGCAAAGAGGGGGTGTAAAAAAGGCCATGTGCCTGGGCATGTTTTCCGATATCTCCTGTGCCAGATCATGCTCTGTGCATGTGAGTTCAGTGTGCCTACACTGCCTGTGCATGCAAATGCAGCATTGAGTGAGACCTGCAGATGACGGCAGAGATTATCCAACCTTGGATCACAGTGACATCCAATGAGCGTTTCTCTGTCTGTGTCCATAGAAACGTGAGTTTAATATTCACTCATGTTTATGGTACGCACACCATTAGTGTTTATATTTTGCCATGAGCATATTTTGTAGAGTTAGTTGTGGGTTTTCTGTCTGTTTACATGATGTGATTCAGGGTTAGCCGCTAGCTTGTAATAGTCTGAGTTGTGTCACTGTATTCTAACTATTGTTTTCAGTGCATTATTTTTCTGTTGTTTACGCTCCTGCACACTGAATGCTTGTTCATTAGTGACTATTACAGTGACTGTCATATGTTGTGCAGTTTGCTTATTCACTGTTTACTAATATTTTATAATATTAGCTAATGTTTTATTTATATTGCTAGCTTATTACACCAACATTAATAGCGTTTAGCTCTGTATGTTATCTGTTATCTGGGTAGATGTCTATGCCTAGCTTAGGTTGATATGCTAGATTCTCTATTACTTATCAGTCTGTACTCTGTGTTTATAGTTACAGAACCACACACCATTAGATAAACAGCGTAGCCCTGGGGAAGCTTGGCTAAGGCTTGGGCTGGAAGCTGGGAACCTGGGACTGAGGCAGGCTGGGGCAAAGGGAGCTTGGGCCCATACTATGCGGCAGGATTTGGCATTAGTGAGGTAACTTAAGGTTTAACTCTGGGTTTTCAGGGTTACGACAGTGCTTCACTTTCTACTGGGGTGCATCACCATGGCAACTTATGCTAAACAGCTAACCTGCTCTGGAGCAGGTTAACTTTAGAGTCATCATTCCTACAGGATCCCGACATGGACAAAACTCCTGAGTTTACAATAAAGTAATAAGTGAAAGGAGCAATATATATTTTTATAGGTCAGTAGAAACATTTTATTGTTCCATGTTTCTATTTCCACTCTGGTTTTAAAACAGAGCTTCTAACAAACAGGGAAATCATTTACGACACTAAACACATAATGATGATTCTAGCTAAGTTTAAGCTGATTTTCTCCTGGAGTGACAGCTGACAATGTGGATGATTTTACACTCTGATTCCATCACTGCAGCTCGGAATAACATGAGACAACTGTGTGATAACCGGTAATAAAAACCAAAGATTGTCTTTTATTAGAAAAATATTCCACACATTGTTAATTGGCTCCATGATTACAAATGCAACATTTGAGTCAGATAGACCTCATCAGTCATTAACTACTTTTCCATTCATTGCTTCTGGCATTACTTTTAAGTTTAAGTTCTTTATTTTACATATTCAGAATGTTTTCTTCATCAACCAATTAAATATCAAAAAATATTCTATAATTAGGTCATTTATAATAATTCCTATATGTATTTTAAGCCTTAGCCTACTTTTAATAATTGGAAATTTCTATTGTTTCTACATCTTATTCTGTTGTATGATTACAGTCTGCTGTTTACATTTCACATTATGAAGTACTTCATTTATGGTTCTGATGATATTGCTCGTAATTAACAAACCCACCTCTCTTACATGAATGCGCTCGTAGCTAGAAAACCCAGAGTTGACTGAGCTAGTACATAACCAGCCTCGTAGTAATGGTTATCTGGGCAGCCAGTGTTAGGTTCACTGACGCCAGATAACGAAAAGATATCCCAGGTAAATTACCTTCTTATACATATCTATGTTGTGAGTGTGTTTTGTATTCTGATCTCTACAGCTTAATTTAATCAGGGTTGTAATTCTGTTACACCACACATAGCTGAATCTTGATCTTTTTCCTGTCAAATGCACCAGAATATAAATAGTTAGTACATTTACACCTCTGCATTAATAGAAGATTTTACAGTATACAGACATTACTGTGTTTCTATCTGGGTTGTGAACAATACAAATAAAAGTAACATTTGTGGTTTTGGAGCAACATAACAATGCCAAGGAAGAGTAAGAGGTCACAAGCTGCAAAGCTGCCCCGGCAGGGATTGAAGGACCATGCAACAAGTGAACAGAATGTCTTGATTCTCAGAGCACTGGAGAGATAAATGTGTCTGCCATGTCTCATGCTGAAAGTGTAAAACAGGGAGGTCAGGATGATGTTTCATGTACACCATGGGATTCTTGTGCTGACATTGTAAAGAGAGGGTGTTCCAGTGATGCTCACTGTGTACCTGGGCTTTCTAATGTTTACCAGGTAAACCAGGGAAGTCAAAGTGATTTGTCACATATACCACAGGTTTCATATGCTGACACTGTAAAGAGGGGATGTCACAGTGATGCTCCTTATATAGCAGGACCTTATCTTACAAACCATGTAAACCTGGTAGATCAGCCTTCTGTAAGACATGGTCTTGCATCCCGCAGCCAGGCTTCTCTTAAATATGGCCAGAAAGTCCAGAAATCATCAGTGTACATGTAACTCACTAACCTTTCTTGATTTCCGTCATGAGAATGAAAACATCACTAGAGCAGACCTTGACTTTGTTTTGGATAAGGGTGATGTGATCAATCAATCAATCAATTTTTATTTATATAGCGCCATATCACAACAAAAGTCATCTCAAGGCACTTTTCACATAGAGCAGGTCAAGACCGTACTCTTTAATTTACAGAGACCCAACAATTCCCCCATGAGCAGCACTTGGTGACAGCGGTAAGGAAAAACTCCCCTTTAACGGGTAGAAACCTCAAGCAGAACCCGGCTCTTGGTGGGCGGCCATCTTCTTTGACCGGTTGGGTTGAGAGAGAGAGAGAGAGAGGGAAAGGGGGAGGGGAGACAGAAGAACAACAATCATAACCATCATAATCATGTATAAAGAGGCCAGGAAAAGGTTTCCTAAAAATATCCATTTGGCTGCTGATGAGCTTCCTGTTGAGGTTATGGTGCGCAGATGCATATATAATGTGGACATGACACAACCTTCCAGGTACGGCACATTAGGAGGACCTTCATTGGGATCTCTGCATAGGTTTCTTGACCTAAAGGCAGGACTGAGCTGTCTGTTATCAGATGTGCAGTTTTTCTCAGAAAAAGCATCAAAAAGAAAAGAGAATCAGAAGAGAAAAGAGAAGGAAAATATGCTTTGGATGAAACATATAAAGCAAAGAAAAAATCATACTCAAAAAGGCTATACAGATATTCTAACGCAAAACTGAAACTGAGCTACAAACAGAATGCCAAAATTTGTTACAGAGACAAACAGTGAATATAAACAAAAAAACAACAGTACATTATAAACCATTACAGAGACAATGTTGACTTCAGGCAGAGGCACAAACAGCACCTTACAAACCGTTAAAGAGACAATGTTGACTTCAGGGAAAGGAAGCAATCTTATATCGGCCAGTGTTATACACATGATGAAGCATTTAGAGTTAGAGACACAGGCAGCTAACGAAACAACTAATGAGAGACAGGTATAAAAACAATCTTGCATTTAGGAATTGCATGAGATGTGCAAAGAAAAGAAGAAGGAAATACAGACGGATCAATAGACAAACACATCAAAGTGACAATGGTTTGATCAAAGAGGCTATATCTGTGTTCAAATCACAAATAAAGGCCAGTCCCACTTATGTATGCACTGTTTGTCACAAATCATAATTTCCAAACTATGACCCTGTATAAGGTCAAACTACATTAAAAATCCAGACGTAGTTGTAGCATGCTTAACAGGAAAATATTTTCATGTTTGTAATGATGACTGCAAAAATCAACATTGCATAGTGCCTGATGAAAGGAAGAAAGAGTGGATATGTTATACCTGCCATAATCACCTTAAAAATGGTGTCATGCCACCCCTTGCTGTGGCAAACTACTTGGACCCTTGCTGACATTCCACCTGAACTGTCTGATCTCAACATACTTTAGAGACATCTCATAGCCAAGTACATTACATTTTTTAAGATCATTCCTCTGCCAAAGGGCCAACAGAGAGCAATATGTGGTAATGTTGTATGTGTCCCATCTGAGGTACAGGAAACAGTGGATGCTCTACCCAGACTGAGAAGTGACTCTCAGGTCATGAGAGTGAAACTAAAGAGATGTGTGCTACAGAGGTCATCAGCTGTTCCAAACTGTCACCTGGTCTAAACTTGTTCAGGCTTTGCATAAACTCAAAGAGATTCAGAGATGAAGTTATGTGACCCAACACTTCCTGATAAGAAAGATGATGATGTCGATGAAAACATGAATAGTGATGATTATGATGAAGATTATTTGATGGAAATTGACAGGTGTGAGAATAGTGCACCGCGTGAGGCAGAAAGTGATCCTGAAAATGATCAGAATATTGACATACTTCCTTATAATGGCCAACAACCAGAGGAGCAGATAGATGACACAGAACAGGAAGGTGACATGCTTAATGGTGGTTTTGCTCTGGAATCATGCCTTCAGCCAAGTGATGTTTGACAGGAAATATTATGTTTTACGGAGGGAATCTACTCTGTTGTCCCAGCTGAAAGAAACAGTCCAATCAGCTTTTTCAAAACACCTAAACTGAAGGCCATGGCTTTCCCTGTTCAGTTCCCTATGGGTGAAAATACACTGGATGAAAAGAGAAACATTAAAGTAACACCCAGTGGTAACTTCAAAATAGGCTTTTCTCTATTGATGATTGGGAAACTGGTGCAAAATAAAGATGCAGTCAGATTCATGCAGCCACTGAGAGGGACTCCAGCCTATTGGGAGAAAACAAGATCTTTTTGCCATGATCAGACAACTGGGAAAGCCTACATTTGTCTGTACATTTTCAGCCACTGAAATGCGTTGGCCAGAAGTGATTGACGCAATAAGGACTCAGCAGGGTGAAGAAATCAATTTTGAAGAGCTTGACTGGCCAAAAAAATGTGACATTTTGAGAAGCACTCCTGTGACAACAATGCACATGTTTGATAAATGTATCGAGGCATTATTCAGAGATTTAATATTGTCTCCTGCACAACCTCTTGGCAAAGTTGTGGACTACTTTTACCGAATGGAGTTTCAGCACAGAGGAAGCCCACATACACATTGCCTCATATGGGTTGATGGTGCACCTGTGTTTGATGAGGATGAGGTGTGACTTTGTGTCAAAATATATCACAGCTCAGTTACCTGACCCACATATGCAACCTGAATTCTACAAGAAAGTGCAAGAAGTGCAAATTGACAGCAAAAATGACTCTAGAACATGTTTCAAATGTCCTGGCTCAGGTTGCAGATTTGGATTTCCTAAACCCCCGTCCAGAAAGACAATGATAACAAGACCTGGAGAGGATGAAGAGTCACTTGAACTGGAAAATGCAAAGAAGAAGCTCAAACCACTGAACCTGCTGCTCAATGAACCAGGAATTGCATCTATGACTTAAGAGCAGGTTCTGACTCGCTGTAAGTTAATTTTGAAGAGTATGAACATTATATAAAATAACTGAAACATGTTACATTTCAGAAAAATACAAGAACACATCTGCTGAAGGAGCTGTACAGATTGACATTTGAATGGTTTTTATAGCACAAAGTATGCAGCAGTTGAAACGCGGCAAAAAACGTACAAAATGTGGAATAAAAAGAAGAATAGAGAGTTAGAAGAACAATGTGTGATTGCTTTCAACAATCACAGTGAATGTGATGAAATGAGGGCAATCATGCAGGCACCTTCCAAAAAAAGAGGAAAGCGCTAACCCTCATCTTCTTGATGCCTGGAATGCTAACCATGACTTGCAGCTAATCCTCAACACGTATGGTGCAATCATATACATTACCACTTATATTACAAAAAAAGAGGGCGCAATGTCCGAGTACCTCAGAACTCTCATTCGGAATTCAAACGACAACAACGTGAACTTGACAATGTAATTTCTGTAGAAATTGCGTGTGATTGCTGAAAGCAGATTTAGATTGCATAACTGGAAACTGAACACTATTGAAAAATCGACCCAGATTAAAATCAGCAATGGGTGGAACTGAACCCCCACCCTCATGTTTGTAAGACAGACATGCTGTGCACCGAGCTAACAAGTCACACAGCAATGTCAGGCCAGATTCTGGTCTTTAGTCTGTCATTGCATGAAACTGACAAAAAGCAGTCTCATTAAGCAGATTGACATCACCTGTGGACTCCTGCATCCTTCAAGTATACTGAGTTCTGTCCAAAGCGGGGCTCTACCTCACAGCCTTTGGATCTAAACCACTAGACTACTCACACAGGCTCTGTAGCATAGGAAAAGATGTGTTTAACAAGCATATCAATCCACATTTTAGGTAATAATGTTAAAATAAGCTAGAGAGGAATTGACTTATGGTACATGATGAAGATGTGAAGCAACTTTGTAAATGAGAGCAATATTATGAGAGGCACTGCAGTAAGCAGGTATCAAACACACAACCTTGTCATCTAAGGCGAAGCTGATCAGTAGAACAGTGTTCTAAACCACTGAGCCAACAGACATACTCAAAAATGAGAGGAAAAAATCTCCATTTTGATGATGAAAATGTATTTGTCTCAAACTAGAGCTTGAAGCCCAGAGATGTGTACATCATCAGTGAAAGCAAGATTAGTTTTACATGAGAATGAATGATATGTGTAAAACGTGTTTGAAGGAAGAGAGAATCTGTATGTTTAAGAAACTGGAGTGAGAGGAGACACACATGCTGCAGACTGTATTGCAGTCAATGAGAACATGACATGGACCCTCTATCAATTAAGGTTCAGATGTCAAAAAGTATAAGTACTATGTGAAATGTATTTACATTTTGAGAGAGAGGAGGCTTGTGGCAACATACTGAGGCAAGATATATGCTTAAGGAGTTAAAACTGTGGAAGTGACAGCTGTTTAGAATTTTTTTTCTGGTCTAAAATTATCTGTGCTCTCCACTGTGCCTGATCACATGACACACTGGTGAGACCTGGCAAAGTCTGCAAAACCCCTGATTTTGGGCTTGAATTGCTGAAAAACTACAACAGATATCACTGAACTATCTGATAACTTTGAAAATTCAAAGTTTTGTGAACATTTTGAAGTTTGAATGGCATCTGTCGGATAGGGGACGTCCGAACAGTTAAGTGTCAAACTGACAAAGGTTCCAACTCAGTTGGACGGGTCGTCCCATAGACTGACATTACAAAATTTAATGTTTTAAAAAATTATATAAAATAACTGAAACATGTTACATTTCAGAAAAATACAAGAACACATCTGCTGAAGGAGCTGTACAGATTGACATTTGAATGTTTTTTATAGCACAAAGTATGCAGCAGTTGAAACGCGGCAAAAAACGTACAAAATGTGGAATAAAAAGAAGAATAGAGAGTTAGAAGAACAATGTGTGATTGCTTTCAACAATCACAGTGAATGTGATGAAATGAGGGCAATCATGCAGGCACCTTCCAAAAAAAGAGGAAAGCGCTAACCCTCATCTTCTTGATGCCTGGAATGCTAACCATGACTTGCAGCTAATCCTCAACACGTATGGTGCAATCATATACATTACCACTTATATTACAAAAAAAGAGGGCGCAATGTCTGAGTACCTCAGAACTCTCATTCGGAATTCAAACGACAACAACGTGAACTTGACAATGTAATTTCTGTAGAAATTGCGTGTGATTGCTGAAAGCAGATTTAGATTGCATAACTGGAAACTGAACACTATTGAAAAATCGACCCAGATTAAAATCAGCAATGGGTGGAACTGAACCCCCACCCTCATGTTTGTAAGACAGACATGCTGTGCACCGAGCTAACAAGTCACACAGCAATGTCAGGCCAGATTCTGGTCTTTAGTCTGTCAATTGCATGAAACTGACAAAAAGCAGTCTCATTAAGCAGATTGACATCACCTGTGGACTCCTGCATCCTTCAAGTATACTGAGTTCTGTCCAAAGCGGGGCTCAAACTCACAGCCTCTGGATCTAAACCACTAGACTACTCACACATGCTCTGTAGCATAGGAAAAGATGTGTTTAACAAGCATATCAATCCACATTTTAGGTAATAATGTTAAAATAAGCTAGAGAGGAATTGACTTATGGTACATGATGAAGATGTGAAGCAACTTTGTAAATGAGAGCAATATTATGAGAGGCACTGCAGTAAGCAGGTATCAAACACACAACCTTGTCATCTAAGGCAAAGCTGATCAGTAGAACAGTGTGCTAAACCACTGAGCCAACAGACATTCACAAAAATGAGAGGAAAAAATCTCCATTTTGATGATGAAAATGTATTTGTCTCAAACTAGAGCTTGAAGCCCAGAGATGTGTACATCATCAGTGAAAGCAAGATTAGTTTTACATGAGAATGAATGATATGTGTAAAACGTGTTTGAAGGAAGAGAGAATCTGTATGTTTAAGAAACTGGAGTGAGAGGAGACACACATGCTGCAGACTGTATTGCAGTCAATGAGAACATGACATGGACCCTCTATCAATTAAGGTTCAGATGTCAAAAAGTATAAGTACTATGTGAAATGTATTTACATTTTGAGAGAGAGGAGGCTTGTGGCAACATACTGAGGCAAGATATATGCTTAAGGAGTTAAAACTGTGGAAGTGACAACTGTTTAGAATTTTTTTTCTGGTCTAAAATTATCTGTGCTCTCCACTGTGCCTGATCACATGACACACTGGTGAGACCTGGCAAAGTCTGCAAAACCCCTGATTTTGGGCTTGAATTGCTGAAAAACTACAACAGATATCACTAAACTATCTGATAACTTTGAAAACTCAAAGTTTTGTGAACATTTTGAAGTTTGAATGGCATCTGTAGGATAGGGGACGTCCGAACCGTTCTTTTTTTGGAAGGTGCCTGCATGATTGCCCTCATTTCATCACATTCACTGTGATTGTTGACAGCAATCACACATTGTTCTTCTAACTCTCTATTCTTCTTTTTATTCCATATTTTGTACGTTTTTTGCCGCGTTTCAACTGCTGCATACTTTGTGCTATAAAAACCATTCAAATGTCAATCTCTACAGCTCCTTCAGCAGATGTGTTCTTGTATTTTTCTGAAATGTAACATGTTTCAGTTATTTGATATAATTTTTTAAAACATTAAATTTTATAATGTCAGTCTATGGGACGACCCGTCCAACTGAGTTGGCTAACCGTCTAAGAGTAGGCTTAAAACTTTTCTTTTTGATAAAGCTTATAGTTAGGGCCGACCAGGCTTGCCTTGGATCAGCCCTTAGTTATGCTGCTATAGGCCTAGATTGCCGGGGGACTTCCCATGATGCACTGAGCTACTCTCTCCTCCTTCCCCTCTTCATTTGTATGCATTCATGTACCATTAATGCATGTTACCAACTTGGTTTTGTTGGGCCGTGGCTACAAGTTTGGCTATCAGCAATAATTAATTATTATTATTAATTATTAATTTGATTATCAAAGATAATTGTTAATTATTAAAATCAATAAAATTATTAATAAGAATTAATAATAACGGGGCACCACCCTGGACTCAGGGAAAAAGATACCCAATTCAGTCTCAAAGTGTATTAATCTATGAATTTGGGACTTTGATTAATAATTAATTTAATAACTATAAACAAAATCACCATATCAATAGCTAGTTAAGGTTGAAGGATTTGGAGTTCTTTACAGAGCAGAGGTTGGCAAAACTCATTCTTGTGCAACATTAAAACAGACAACAGGTATATCCAAAAGCATTTATTTAACAAAAGGGTAAAAGCAAAACACACAATACTAATCTAGCTAAGTGTACCTATATACAAGTGTGAGTGTGTGTGTGTGTGTGTGTGTGTAGGGAAGACAATAGCAAGATGGCTGCAGTCACCTGGTGACTGAGCACATAGCATGCCGACAATTTGGAAGAGATGCTTTGTGGTGTTCTGCTTTGTAGCCGGTGAATCCGTGGGTGAGTCAGGCTGAGAGGGTTTTGGCTCTGAAGCTGAAAGATGCAGGCGTTGCTGGGGAGACAGCACTCCAGTCGTGCAGAGGGCCCAGGTCACTCCTTTGTGTAGAGTTAGCGGCAAGCTAACTCCATTCCGCGGCTCCTGTACTTGTTAAACCGGCCAGCAGACTTGTGTGTTAGCTGCTGGCACAAGGAAACTTAGTTTCTGAGTCTTAGGCAGGCTCTCGCGTCTTCTGCCGTAAAGAAGACTATGTGTCTGCTGTGAGCAGGCCACACAAGGGAGCAGAGAAAGACCAAGCAGCTGCTCCTGCAGCTGAAGGAGAAAGAAAGCAAGGAGCTGCTGCAGCTCATGGAGAAAAGAGAAAGATAAGAGGGGAATCTCTAGTTTTGATAACCTGGATCCATGGGTGGAGCTTCACACTTTGGGTTTCTTGGAGTCTTGAAACATGTGGTAAACAGTGGTCCACATGTAGTCCCAACAGCTTCTTCCCCGGAGTTTTTTGTTGCTTTCTCGTCTCGCAGGAATCTGCGGGATCCAAGCTGCAGTCCTGTTAGTGTCCTGCCCTGATGTCTTTTCCGGCTATTACTACTATTATTATTACTAGTCATATCTCTATATTTATTATTGTTGTTATTATGCTTCTCTGTGTCTCTCTCCCACCTCCCACCAGGAGTCCAGTTGTGTTTGAGGTTTCTTCCTGTTAAAGGAACTTCCTTACACCAAGTGCTGCTCATGGGGAAATTGTTGGGTCTCTCTAAATCTAAGAGTACGGCCTTGACCTGCTCTATGTGGAAAGTGCCCTGAGATGACTTTTGTTGTGATTTGGTGCTATATAAATAAAATTGAATTGAATTGAATTGAATTGAACTGAATTGAATATTTATACCGTGGCCACAGGAATTCTTGCTCTCTGACTGGCTGGCAGGTGTCTGTTAAAATCATATGTGGACACCTCAAACGTAGCTCTGATCAATAGTTTAAGCACTGCTTTGTTGAAGTACAGGTTACCATAGCAACAAGCTAACTGCTAACCATGGCTTAAAGGAAAACTACAGTTTGGATTGAACTTCCTTATCTCAGTCCAGAGGTGATAATAATGGTGCACTCACCAAGTTCATTTCTGAGTTCTGAGGATGCAGCAAACATTGTTAAAAAAGGTCGAACAGAGAAAAAAGATCACAGGTTGTAAACAAACCAGCATTTACCCAGATGAACTAAACGTCTTTAGTTAAGAGAGAGGGACACACCTGAAATGTCATCAATGAGATCTCATCATGATCAAGATGCCAAACCCCAAAAGCAGAGTCATCAAGATACCAAACTGCTGTAGTCCAGTTATCAACATACCAAACTGCAGTAGTCCAGTTATCAAGGTACCAAACTGCTGTAGTTTAGTTATCAAGGTACCAAACTGCTGTAGTCCAGTTATCAAGATGTCAAACCACTGTATACAACTGTGTATCAAATTCCGCCACTGCTCCTCGTGGTACTGGTGATCCCTGCAAATACAGAAACACAATCAGCACTTTGAGACAAACAAAAGTGATGCAGTGGAATAAAGGCCTTTTGTTTTGAGATAATAACTCGGTGCCATGAGCTCTCTGAAAGGTTACATCAGTGAGATCTATTTGTAACCTCTTTCCTGAAACTGTTCATATATTATTGATTAAGGGCTGGTCCCATTGATCTTTATGCCAGATGAATCGTGTTGACTAATCAGGTTCATGCCTTTGTATTACGTCTGACCTTACGCATGCTGAGGAATGGCTCGGCCCCAAACATCCGTACATTAGATAATATTTTCAGCATAATTCATGATGTGCAGTCTTTTCAGTTTGTTCCACGCATTAGTTTAGAAGTTCTAGCACCTGTGCATTTCATAGAAGTAGAGAGTACATTAAAACTTTATTGTTTCTGTATGATCACGTGTTAGCTGGTTTAAGAACATAGAATGAAAGTGTTTGTTGCTAATGTTTGACTTTGGTGAGTTGTTGAACTGATTGAATCAATGGCATGATCTGTGAAAATAAGCCCGCATTTATAATAAACTGTTGTTTTCCTTTCAGCTGATTACAAGAAAATTCAGACACAGCCTCAGTTTCTATAAGTGGCAAAAGACAGAGCTGACTCCTGGTGTCCACACAGAGACAGTAACAGACTCCCTGTCTCCTTAAAATACAGACATGGACAATAAAAGAAATTTACCAAAAAGTAAAACCAATAAATAAAGTGTTATTGCTCATCTCTGTTTATAATTTTTACATTTTCTTGATGAAGTCATCTCCAAAGTCGATCATGCGTCTCAGAGCGCTGAGGATTAGAGTGTCAACATCATCGTTGAGGTCGATTTCTTTATTGTAGTTCTTCACAGGAAAGATGCAGTTCAAAGGGATACCAACTGCTGACTTGAAATCTTTCATCTACATGTTAAAGAAAAAACATTAATAAATGTGAAGTTTTAGTTTTATTGTGCTGAAACTATTTTGACTGCAAAGCTTCAGGTTACATTTCTGTATAAACTCACCTTTTTCTTCAGGTGCATGCTTTTATAAACGTTCCTCACATCCTTTTCAGTTTCAGCACAGGCCTCATCGATCTTTGTGATTATCGCCATCTGAGGAATCCCTGCAGATACAGAGACACACTCAGCTTTTTAAACCCGACTCAAAGCTAACATGATCAGGCTAACTGAAATCTGATTTTAATCCTCTGCAGTCCAGCTTCCTTTAGCTTTACTTTTACAGACGCTGATAAATGAGCACATTTTAATAATAATCACTGAAAATATTTTTATAGAACAGTTTACGGTTGTAAAATATCTAGTTTCATTATTCATACACACAAATCCAGCTGAAATGTGTAATGTCATGTTTCCACCTGCCGCTAGGACATTTTTTTAAAAACCATAACTTTGTGGTGTTTACTATTGCCATGACGACACCGGTTAAGAATTATAAACCATGTTTCAAGTCATCATCAAAACCAAGTAGTTTTTGTGCTTAAACCTAACCAGATTTTAACCACGGCCATTACACTTCTATGGGTTGTGGTCTGGTCCCTATATGTCCTATAGAGGGCGCTAAAAACACCCATATCAGTCGTTTTGGGAGCCACTGGAAATAGATCTATTCTCTCATTTCAAAACAACAATTGCCATTTGGTGCAAAAATCCTTCATCCTTCTATCTTCCATCTTTAAACTTCTGTTCTCAGTAAAATGTTGAATCTAATAGAAACTTTTATATTTAAAATCTTATTCAGAAAGGTCTTTATGTACTTAATAAATAAAATGATAACACGTTAGCTGTGGTTTAAATATTTACTTGTTTTTTACTTTAAAAATACAAACATAAGGCAGTAAACTTTTTTTTTCAAGCTTTAACCTGATACAAGCCTGCACACTTATGGACTCTGGACCTCATGGTTTAATGTTGGAGACCAAGAGTTCAGATCAGGTTAACTTAAATAAAACAGGATCAGTGGACACACACACTTTTAGTAAACTGTTCTCACCCAGGTCTCTGGCTGCCTCTCTGACGACCTTCATCTTCTCTAAAATCGACTCTTTAATCTCTGCTGTGTTAGCAGAGAGGACGCAAACCAGAACGTGGACTCGATCGTCTAGAGAGGGGGATCGGTTGTATCCTTCATCATGCTCTGACAGTGCAGATGCTGAGTTGAACTGGAAAACAATGTAGAATCCAAATGAATGACACATTATATCAAGGATTGAACATAAACGATAAACGTTCGACTAACTATAAAACAGAAATGTGAAACAGAGCTTCATACTCGCAGACATTTCTTTATCACACTGACGGTGAGAAGTCAGCAGACACTCAGACGTCACACATGTTGAAGACTTTGGATCATTTAATGCTGATCACTCACAGATTTTTGAGAAATTTCAGAAAATAACTGTTTTACAATTTACAATTTACAATTTCATTTAGCAGACGTTTTATCCAAAGCAACGTACATCTGAGAGCTGATACAACACAAGCAAGGATCTAGTCAGGAGACCAAAACATGAGTAAGTGCCATGAAGCTAAGTTTGAGTCCGATAGGACGCAGATGCCAACAGGCGGTGCATTGAGGCAATGCATAGAGTGAATAGATTGCATAGAAGCAGATTTTTTTTTGTATTTTGTTTTTTCTCTACCTTCAGTCCATGAAGTGCGGAGGTGTTCGCAAATAGCTGGGTCTTTAGTCTTAAAGATTGAGAGAGACTCTGCAGATTGAATACAGTTTGGTAACTCACCATCGGGGAACTACAGAGGAGAAGAGTCTGGCTAGCAACTTAGGGTCCTGTTGTGGTGGTGGTACCAGGCACCTTTCATTGGCAGAGCGTAGGGATCGGGAGGGAGTGTAGACCTGAGTTCAGGTAGGCAGGAGCCATTTTATTTGCTATTTTGTAAGCGAGTGTCAGGGTTTTGAATTTGATGTGGGCAGCAACTGGGAGCCAGCGGAGGGATATCAACAGTAGGGTGACGTGCTGTTTTGGGCCTGTTGAAGACCAGGCGCAGTGCCATGTCCTGGATCATCTGCAGAGGTTTGAATGTACCTACCAAGGAAGGCTTGCCAGTAAGGTGTTGCAATAGTCAATGCGTGATATTATGAGAGCCTGTGCCAGGAGTTGTGCTGCATGCTCAGACAGGTAGGGTCTGATCTTCCTGATGTTGTACAGGGCAAACCGACATGACCAAGTGATTGAGGCCACATGAACCTTAAAGGTTAGTTGGTCATTGATCATGACACCCAAGTTCTGGACAGACTTTGTGGGCATGTGTTAGGCTGATTCGAGCTGGATGCCGATGTTCTGTTGTATAGAGGGACTGGCTGGGATGAGAAGGAGCTCGGTCTTAGAGAGGTTGAGTTGAAGGTGGCATTCTTTCATCACCTCTTTCATCAACACCTTTCACTATTGTTTCAATGTCTATATCTGTAGAATATGTCACAGACATGAAGTGTCACCACTGTAGCTCGAGGGAGCCTCTCTGGCGGGGAACTCCAGTACAGAGAGTCAGTGACACATGGAGCTTCTTTTCTCGACACCTGTCACTTTCTGTGATATTAGTTCAAACCGGGGCTGCTGCCTGTTGTTTCACCTGCTTCCAGATGGAGATTTGGTGTTGTTATTTTTCTTATTTGTTGTCAGTTTCCCTCCTGACAGTTTGGAGGTTTGTTTGTCGGAGTCTGTTTGGCTCATTTGGGGAACTTGGTGTCGTCAGAAGGGATTTTCTTCACTTGGAGTGGTGACAGCAGGGGTTTAACTGGTGGAATGATTAATATAATCAATAAAAAAAAACATGACTTTTTTGAGGAATGTATGTGGCTGACAGAAGTAGCCCCAACCAAACCCCACCATGCCCATCAGAAAGAAGGCTGCTTTCACCTCATATATTGTTTATTTATTTTTAACAATTGAGCACATGCTTCCTTTTCTGACTAAACTAAATATAAATAAAATTTTATAATTAAATGATATGAAACATGCTATTATTGATGGCCATTATCAAAGCCAAACTCTATGTAGAAAGATAGATCTGGCAGCAGAAGCACCGCAGCAGCATTGCTGTCTGTGTGGACGCTGCAAGCGTGCAAGACGCAGCAGTTCAGTGACACACATGCACTGCTGAGGTTCCCAGGCATCAGTCTCTCTCCTCTGCTCGGCTGTTATGTCTATCAGCAGTTCTATCAGCACATCCACCAGCTACATGACACACATTTCCTTATTTGGACATCACTCCCGGAGTTGGGGGTGTTCCCCAGAGATAAAACCGAGCTACTGACACGTGCAAGGTGCCCTCAAGGGGCTCTCCATAACCTGTTGTTCCCCTTCTACTTTCCACAAAGTTAGGTCATAAAAAATAGACAATAAATGAAAGTGCATATTACTAAGTGTGCTGTCTCTGTGTTATGGGTGTATAAATAGGTAGGGTGTATAAATAGGTAGAATCTGTCTGCAATGAGGCAATGAGTAAAGTTTTATCTCAGTAGTCAGTGCAGTCGTCTATGATCTGAGAGACTCCAGTTCAAGACCTCTTTTGTAAGGTAGTTTCAGTTTTGTGAGACCAGAAAACCTGAGTTAAGTCCAAAGAGAGCTGCTAACACACTGATGTCACTTCGTGGTACAGGCTCCTGATCACAACAGTCGATGGTTTTTATTGAATAATGTGACAGTTGTACCTTGTAACCCTCCTTCACACGTCCCATCATGGCCAGTTTGATGTCTTCAGGATGGACGCCTTGTCCCGTCCCCTCCTCCAGACCCATGATGTCATTGAAGATGATCGGGTAGAAGCTGTTTGAGGTTCCTCTTCTGATTTCATGAGTTTCATACTGAAACACAAACAGAGAAACATGTGTCTATTGACTGTATAAAAACCCTGGATACATCTCTGTGAAAGAGGGAAATGTGTGTCTTTTGTTTGCAGCAGTGAGCTGCAGCTAAAGATTCGACTCTCGGGCGAATTCACAAAGAATGGATTTCGGCCACTGACAGCACCATGGAATGTGCATCATTTGCAACCGCTGTCTGCCCCAAAGACTCTGCAAAGTCCTATTCACAAAAGATATTGCACTAATGATGATAATGTTGCAGACATGCCCATAAACTTTTGCTGCTAAGTGCAATTTGCCCTTGTTTTGCATCTGTTTGAGTGAGTGGAGCTGTTTCCAGTGTTTCAGGCTTTTCTCCACATTTCAGCACACAGATTGGTCCATAATGAAAACTGAAGAGAGCAAAAAACCTCAAATTGTGTGTCTTTAATTAGCAGAGATGCACACACACAGAGCTCTCCACAATCACATACAAACTTTCTTGTCTGTTGCCTCTTTTATTTCTCTAGTGTTTCACATCTATAACATAATTTACTGAAATGTCAAATAATCTATTAATGTGACTCAGGCAGGTCGGAAACATGTTAGATTAATGTCTGAATCTCACAATAATTTTGTTCAGGTGTCACTGAATGAATCCAGGATTTCACAGAAACATACTGATGTTCTGTTTGTTGTCCACAGCTGGCTGCAGCTGAAATGATAAGTGCATCGCCAAACTGAGAAAGAGGTCATGTGCATTTACACACGTGGCACAGCAGTGGTAACTTCATTAACACTGGATCGGCCAAGATCTGTGTTCTGCTACACATCTACACAGGTCAGCTGTTACACACAGATTCCAGGTTTATATGGTGGAATTATTTGTAATAAAGTAGCCCTCATGGATGAATCCTGAGCTCCACCAGAGCTGTCAGGACATATTTATTTTAAAGTAGCTGAAAGTGCAAGATAAGCCTACCACCCCATATTCTACCTCCTGCATCTTGTAGCCCCCCATCAAACCTGTCCTCCTCCCTCCCACTGTAGAGACATATAGAAATGTAGCTTCATTCATTCCACTAAACGTTACTGTGAACATCATCCAGGCAGAGACGTCACTGGAAAACAATTCATATATGAAGTCATATATGAAGGTCATTTCTAGCAGACAGGGTTGGTCCTATGGATCTTCTGCTCTGAGAACTACAAACTCACCAAACATAATGCTGATGTAACACATAAGTCTTGCTCTTTTCCTGTTTATCCTCCACACACATGAGTTCAGCTACAACAGGAGCTACTGCAGTATCAGCAGCAGGTGGATTTCTTTCAGGACAAAACATCCTGAACGTCCAGGAGGGAGCTTGGAGGTTGTTTAAAGGTGCAAACTGATGAAAGCTGAAGTTTTAACATTCATAGTTTACATCAAAACTTTAATTTTTCACAAATCTTGTGTAGATGATAAAATAGAATATTTTAGAATGAATATGAGCTTGTTCCATCTAATAGACTCTTTTCACTGCAGACATTCAGACTTGTCAAAGCAGGAACAGCACAGGTGGAATCATTAACATTAATAATGGCCACACGTCATTGTGGTGAGCTGGCTGCAGCTCTGGTACTGAGCATGCTCAGTCACTGATATGTTGCTTACTGGAACCAAGCGGGTAGCTCCAGGTCTGAAAAGTGAAGCGAATGCAGAAGTGCCTTAAACCTGCATTCTCTCTAACGGCCAGCAGGGGGCGACTCCACTGGCTCCAAAAAGAAGTCAGATTGTATAAAAGTCTAAGAGAAAATTACCTTACTTCTCAATTGATTCATTACCTCAATAAACACTTTCCTAATGAGATTATGGTCTCAATCCCTAGTTTCAAATCTTCAATACAGCATGATGTTCATTTTGTAATTTATGGTCCCATTTACAGTAAAACAGACGATAAAGCAGCGTATGCTTTAGGGCGTGGCTACCTTGTGATTGTAGCTACCTCTGCTCCCCAGGTCCACCCTCTCATCCAAATATGGTTACTTCTCATCACTTCTAGCTCCAAAACAACAAGATGGCGACAGTCAAAATGCCAAACTCGAGGCTTTAAAAACAGGAGTCCACAAACCAATGGGTGACGTCACAGTGGCTACATCCATTATTTTTATACAGTCTATGATTGGGACACTTAATGGAATGGAACCATGGTTATTGTTATTATTTACAGCTGTGATTTTCCTGCTTTGACATGTCCAGCTGTCTGCTGTGAAAAGGCTCCATTGTGCCTCCCACTGCATTCACTGCAGTTTGCTTTTTAATATTTGATATTTTTGTGTCTCAAGCTGCTTTGTGGTCTCTTTATGTGTACATTTACTTCCTTGATATAATGTGTCATGTTGCTGTACGTCTCTTTATGTGTATATTTGGGGCCCAAGCACCTAGCAGTGTGAAGGTCCTATTGTATCTGAAGGAATTCTTCTTCTTCTTCTTCTTCTTCTTCACAATGAATCGCATTTTCAAGGGGCTTAATGTCCTCGAAAACTCACCAAACTCTGCAAATGTGTCAGGAGTGGGGGGAAATTGTATTTTCTATAGTGATTGGGTGTGGGCGTGGTCAGCGGGCTCCGTAGCGCCCCCAGACGCAGGTCCATTTAGGAAAAAGTGTCTTTGATGTTCATGTAATTCAGTGGTATCATTGGTCTCATCATTAGACTTATAATTTTTGGGGGGAGCCCAACAGGAAGTCAGCCATTTTGGATTTTGTGTGTCAGTTTTCATTATACAAACACATTTTTCATGCCTTTAGGATGCGCAAAAGCTCACAAAACTTTGCACACTTGTTTGAATTAGTGTTTCGATTTCATATCGCAAATGGACTTGGGTGTGGCACGGCAGCTCTATAGCCTCCCCTAATTAATTTTGACGTTTTTAAGGTGCTAAGAATGCTTCAAAACTCAAACAAAAATTTTCACAGTCATCAGAAGTGGCAAAACTTGATATTCTTTGGCTTTGGCTTGGGTGTTCCAAAATGGCTCAAAGGCGCCCCCTAGAAAATTTAAAATTAAAAGCCCCCACCTTTAAATTTGACATAGATGAACGAAATTTGGTAGGCATATGTATCATGTCCACACGCATAAGAAAACCTCTTGGAGCCATACCCTAAATCCAACAGTAAATTGGCCATTTTGAATATACTGTGCAATTTTTGCGCACTTTTTGCATTTTACAGGTGTTGTATTTTAACGACTCCTCATAGAAATTTAACCGCAGTGACTTCGAATTTGGTCAGTGTCATTTAAAGACCTTTGTGATGAAAGGTTATCAAAATCTTGAGTTTTCATCGAACTCCCTTGATGTGGTGATGAGGTGAAATTTGATATTTCGCCATGAAGCAGGATGTTGTTGTAACTTGAATGTACATTAGCTAACCTGTACCAAATTTCTTAATCTTGATAAGAGTCCAGGCCTGAACACATCTTAATGTCAATATTGATTCATAGTCATAGCACCATCTACTGTCAGCATGAACTCAGCCTTTTATGACAAACATCATTCAATTTACATGGAATATACATGGTGTGGTCTACACATGATATTCAGCAACATGACGTATAATTAGTTGGTGTTCTCTAGCGCCACATAGTGCACACAGGAAGTGATATTTAATTCCTTTGTGCAACATCCAATAAGAGCCCGGTCCTGAACATATATGCATGCCCACAATAAAAGCCTTTCGACTGTGGCACACCTTGATGTGTGCGAAGGTGCAAGGGCCTGATCATTGCTGCTTGCAGCTTTAATTATTTTTGCTCTTTGTGTCCATATTATATTTAGTAGATGCTCATGAAGTATATAGTATTCTAATTTTTAAGGTTACTTATTAATACTCTGAACATGTTGCTGTACTTCATTTTGCTGCTGTGACACTTTAATTCTCCTGTGTGGGATCAATAAAGTTTCTCTTGTCTTGTCAATGCAAAGTTAATTTAAGAATATGACTAAATCAAGGGAACAAAATAATTATACTGAATTAATTCAGATTTATTAAGATTTATCTCTGTTGCTTTAAAGTTTCATCAAAGTGTTGTCAAATGTTTATAGTAATAAAAATGAAATAAACAAAAAATATATTGATAAAAACACTTAACTGGGATCATTTTTGACACAGATTAAGTGTTCTTACTTTTTTAGTGAAACTCTTGTCAGAGGTGGTAGAACTGGCTGCAGCAGGAATGCTCATTCTGCGTCGCAGGACATTGCTGACAGAGTTAATGAAGCTGGACTTTCCGGCTCCAACCGGCCCGTACAGCAGAACTCGGAGATGTTTGACTTTCCCCTTTGCAGGCGAGTAATTCTCCACATACTGCAGATCTGTCTCGTTGTCTCTGTAAATAAAATGACATTTGATTTCAGATAAAAATATAAACCTGTTTAAATTTTTAAGAGATCTTTTTTTAATTGATTTTATCATCAACAAACTGAACAAATACAGATGTATTTACACAATTGTGAGCACAATTAGTGTGAATCTAGAGGAAAAAAACTTATTGTAGACAATATAGAAAACAATAATTAAATACATCAACTATTGTATAATAATAATAACTAGAATGTGCATTTCCTGAAGAAAACGGGTGTGTTTGCTACTTGCAGATTCAGCTGCTGAAAGATTTACAGCAAGATGTTTCACTTTTATAAAACTCAAACGAATGTTGAGTTTTGCTTCTTTCAGTTTTCTGATTAAAATGTTTGTTATAATACAACTTTTAATGTGATTTATGGTTTCATGTTGGATCTCTTCCCTGCAGTTAAATACCTGCAGTCAGCTTCCTCAGCAGAATTCATCTGTTTTGTATTATGACACTGATTTCCACGGTCGCATCGTGTTTCTACATGTTTGCAGTTGTGGTTTTATGATCCACAGAACTGCCTGAAGCAGCCTTCAATAATGAGCAGATATGACTCATAATAACAATACTGCAGCTCACCTGACTCCACCTGCTGACAGTAAAATATATTCAGCCTCTCTGAAGCTGTTTGTGCTGCTGCTGCTCACTAAAACTACAAACATGTCGGTCACACTCCATCATTTATGTTAAACAGCAGAGACATAAACTCACCCCCAAGATATTTGTCTCCATGGTTCACTGAGAGCTGAAGAGAAAACAAACATTTTCATTAACATCATGTGTCGTTCTGTGTCAATAAAGATCAGAATTCAGAAACAGATTTTAATGTCTTACTGGGAGAAGGCGGCTGCTCAGATCCTACAAAGACAAACATTTAGGAAACATGAACATGTAATACAAGACGTTTTATTTGATGTTAATCTAACATGGAATAAATAAAAATACTGCAAATTACAATGAATTGAAGGTTCAGTGATTTATAGCAGCTTTTAGAATCAAAGAGGAAACTGTTTCTTGTTTTAATGTTTTTATTTCATCCAAACTGATGAAACCAAATTAAACAGAAGTCAGTTTTCAGTTTCAATTTAAGAAGAATTTAGTTTAAAAGAAACAGATTTACATCAATAAAACATAAAGTTTTACACTGAAGGAGAATAATATTCATATTGTTAACATGTCGTCTATATTCTGCTGTTAAATGTGTTTCTTACCATGAACATGAGGAAACAGAAGAAGTGCTGTAGAGAGGAAGATATGAAGGACGTCATGATCGATACCTTAGAACCAAAGTGACATTTTACCAACTTCACAGAAGAACTGAAACAAAAAATGGTTTTGATCATTTGATCTGAGTTTGTGTACTGATTTCAGTCTTCAATAATAACATTTTATACACACACGGATGACAGTATACTTTATGAACAATATTTTATCATTTATTTAAAAAAAATCTTTTTTCTACACCATTAAATTTGAGACAAAGTCACATGGTGCCTTTTTGGCTCAAATAGCATAGCCAATGACAATGTTTTTGTAGAGATGCAGTAGGGGCAGATAATACAGATATTACAATAAAAGCAAAAAACAAGTTTTGGTTTTGGTTTAATTTCTATTCCAACAGAAAGATTTAAAGAGGAAAACAGGAAAAGCACGTGGATTTCCATTTATTTTTAATTCACATGAAAAACAGAAAAACAGAATGATGTGTTGTACATTTTTTTATCCTGTTATCAAACAAGTTGAACACAGCTTTAGACAGAGGCTACACGGACCCTTTCCCCAGTCATCTCCATCGTCTGCGGCTGTCTATCCCTCTTGTGTGTTCTCTCTCTTGTGGCTAAGCAGTAACTGAGTGCCTACATAATGAAACATACCAATAAAATTAAAGTTATTGGTTACTATCTGCTTTAACCTTACTTACCTTACCTCTGTTACTCATCACTGATGTTGAAGTCTGGATGGTAAATGGACTGCATTTATGTGGTGCCTTTCTAGTCTACCGACCACTCAAAGCGCTTTACAATACATGCCAACATTCACCCATTCACACAAACATACATATACTGATGGCAGAGGCTGCCATGCAAGGTGCCAACCTGCTCATCAGGAGCGATATAGCGATTTTTAACAAAAGCGCTTTACAATGTTTCCAATGCTCACCCATTCACACACACGCTCACATCGGGAGTAATTTGGGATTCAGTATCTTGCCCAAGGACACTTCGACATGCAGACTAGAGGAGCCGGGGATCAAACCAACAAACCCGCTCTAACTCCTGAGCCACAGCTGCCCCAAATGTTTTCATTTGTCCCATCATCATTCAGCTGTTCTTCAATTTTAGATATACTTAATAACACTTCCTCAGCAGTTAAAAGATGTTTTCTTTTGTTGGTTGACCTACTAGGTCCATCCTTGACCCCTATAGTAAGGGGATCTGGTGGTTCTGTTATGCTTTTTGTAATAAAAACAAAAACAGTATTTTAAGGCCTCTTTCCACTTTTATTCGAACACAAATACAAATAATTTTGCTGCCTCAACAAATACAGATACAAATACAAATACTGGGCCCTCTGCACATCCCTAGTGGAGAGAGCACTGTCTAACACGTCAGTCCTAAATCTCTCATAGATGTTCAGCTGGGTTGAGATCTGGTGACTGTGAAGGTCACACATATGATTCACGTCGTTTAATACTCATCAAACCATTCATTGTCATCCTGGAAGAGACCACTCCCATCAGGATAGAAATGTTTTATCATAGGATAAAGCTGATCATTCACAACTACTTTATATTGATTAGCAGTGACCCTTCCCTCTAAGGGGACAAGTGGACCAAAACCATGCCAGCAAAATGACCCCCACAGCATAACAGAGCCACCAGACCCCCTCACTGTAGGGGTCAAGCATTCAGACCTGGACCAGGTTTTCCTTTAATTTGTCATCCATCTGTATATCTCCATTTCACCCCCTCTGGTTCTCACCCTCAAAAAATTTCTGATCTTTCAGAATATATTTAAAATAAGAAACAGAACTGAGTTTATAAAAAGTTTACAGTGACATTTACACCAAGGAAATCTCCCCATTCATTACAGGATAAACTTCAAAATTCTTCTAATTGTCTATAAATTTCTCCATGGTCTCGCCCCTACTTATATCTCAGAACTTCTCATCCCTTACAGCACCGCCAGACCCCTCAGATCTTCCCACCGTGGCATGTTGGCCGTGCTCCGTTGGTGGGGAAAGAGCTTTTTCTGTAGCATCTCCTTGGCTCTGCAATAGCCTGCTGGAGGCCATTAGAGAGGCTGAGTCTGTTGATGCTTTTAAGATGCACCTGAGGACTCACTTTTATTCTCTGGCTTTTAACTTTGTTTAATCTGTTTTATATTTTATCGGATTTCTTGGGTTTTAATTTGTGCTTAAACGTGTTTTTATTATACTCTTGCTCTATTTTTCACAATTATCTGTTATGCACGTATATGTCTTATATGTCATATGCTTGCATGTGTATGCATATGCCTGTCTTTGTGAAGCACTTTGGTGCAAAAGCTGTTTGCTTTTAAAGTGCTATATGAATAAAATAAACTTGAAACTTGAAATCAGCGCTAACCTCAGGGACAAATACATCACATACATTTCCTGTTGCACAGTAAAAGCCAGTCTGTGGTTCACTAGTTCACAGCTCTGTTCACAGCAGGAGTGGTGACAAGAGTTTTACAGAGAAATTTAAAAACTGCAGAAATGTGTTTAAAGTGAATCACTTGTTCATGATTAAACTTTTCACCACATTTTATTGAACTGTTGTTTATTGAACTTGTTTTTGAGAAATCAGACAAAACTAGAGGTCTCACTTCATTCTTAAAATATATGTAAAAACACATTTTTTGCAGATATTTGTATTAATAGCTTTAGTTGAATTGTACTGAATAATCTGAGGAGAAATATTCCTACCCCAGAATATGCATTGATCGATCATTCTTCTTCTCCTGTCGTAGTTCTGCAGCACAGTGGAGTCAAAAGGTTACTGACTCTTTACCTTTAGCTTCCTCTTTTATCAGATGTTTTTTTCATGAAACCCACAAGCTTTCCCGCCCAACTGTTACTTTCACTTTCACTCTCCCTCACCTGTTTCTGTCTGCACATGAACATGTGCTGCTCAAACATACAGGACAAAGTGCAGCAGAAGGATAACATCATGACATTCACAAACAAATCAGGCTGTAACAAGTCTCTAAAGACTCTCCAGCTGGTCCAGAATGCAGCTGCACGTGTTCTGACTAAAACTAGAAAATATTCAGATATTCAGAGTCAGATAGCAGCAACAGCAGGGCAACAAGGTGGAGGAGAGATGGGGTTGTGTGGGTCATGTAAATTTAAATTGCCCTGCTTGTAGAGTATTGTGAGAAACATGAGAAAATCCTGCCTCAATAAACTCAGTTTGCAACATAAAATTTATAGGTGTATTTACTCATTACTTAAATACACAGTTATAAAACACAATTGAAGCAGGAGAGAAGGAAGATAACTGGATAAAATGGAGATGTAGAATCAGAAATGTCACAGTTATGGTTAAGGAGTCCTGCAGCAATGTCCTTTGGGAGGTGTACATTAGTGTGTGCAGTAGATGATTTGTTAATTTTTAACAGGGGTCCAATGGGAGCACCCCCTGCCCCCACACCACCAACCAACACACACACACCCATGTACACCTGCCAAAGGAAAGGGACATCGAAATACTCAAGTAAAGTACAAGTACCTCAAAATTGTACTTAAGTGCAGTACCTGAGTAAATGTACTTAATTACTTTCAAACACTGCCCCCAACATGAACCTCAAAAAGAAGTTTGAACCCCCAAACAGCTCTTTGAAGGAGCAGACAAACTGTCCTCACAAAGATAGCAACACACACACACACACACACACACACACACACACACACAAAAAGTGAAAGTAACACTGACGGTTTGAAAGCAGTTGGTGAGTTTCTTATCAGTCAAATGTTTTTTGAAACTTACATGATGGTTAATGAAGGTTTTATGTTAATGACGTCACATGACGAGCTGTTTTACAGTTTCTTTAACTTTTAGGATTTTAGTTTTGAGATTATTCAAACGTTTGTTTTATCATTAACAGGAAACTGTTTCTTTTATTGATCACATGGACATACTGTGAATCTTTTATCACACTGAAGATAAGAGATAATGAAAACAAATCACAGTTAAAACTACAACTGACAAGAGCAGAGTTAAACAGGACAGAGAACAGTGTCTGTTTTAGTTTGTTCAGTGTGATGATCGCAGAGGGAATAAAAGATGTTTGTAGATGTTTTTCTGGGACTTTGTAGCATCGACCTGCTGGCAGTAAAAGGAAGGACTGATGGAGGGGTGAGAGGTCCTAGAAACACACTGAGCCGTGTTGGAAGTCTCTCTGACAGAGTAAACATCACTGTTAGAGTTTGACCCAGTCTGAGTCGATACAATACTGAGTTAATGTTGTTCTGAGCCAGTTTTACTGTTACACAAACTAAATCAGACAAAACTAGAGGTCTCACTTCATTCTTAAAATATATTTAAAAACACATTTTCAGCAGATATTTGTATTAATAGCTTTAGTTAAATTGTACTGAATAATCTGAGGAGAAATATTCCTACCCCAAAATATGCATTGATCGATCATTCTTCTTCTGCTGTCGTAGTTCTGCAGCACAGTGGAGTCAAAAGGTTACTGACTCTTTATCTTTAGCTTCCTCTTTCATCAGATGTTTTGCTTCATGAATCATGTGACTTACATGAAACCAACCAGCTTTCCCGCCCAACTGTTACTTTCACTTTTACCCTCACCTGTTTCTGTCTGCACATGAACATGTGCTGCTCAAACATACAGTACAAAGTGCAGCAGAAGGATAAAATCATGACATTCACAAACAAATCAGGCTGTTAGATTATAGATTATAATGTATGATGATGATTGTTATAAAAATTATGCACTGTGTATGAGTGTTACTATTTTATCTAGATCATGATGAATTGTTCCTGTTTCGTACTGCAACTCTGCAACATCAGCAGACTCATCAGCTCAGGATAAAGGAAGTTGGGTTGAAGACAGGGTAAGACATGTCATCTGGGGTCAGTTGGACAAGATGAAATTGTTCTGAGCCAGTTTTACTGTTATTTTTATTATTTACACAAACTAAAGCTTGTTATAATCTACTCTGTTTAAACTGACATGTCACAGTTTGTTATTGATTGTTAATAACTTGTGTCTCTTTTGAATCGTTTTGTAGAAACAATCAATCTGTGACAGTTTTTAGTTAAAGCTTGTTGTGTGTAACACTGGCTCACAGTAATAGATTGATAAAGTTAACCTGATGTTGTTGCTGCTGTATTGATCCAAACTGGATTAAACTTTAACCCAGTGATGTTCAGATTGCACAGTACATCTTAATAAAAGAAGTTAACATAACTTAATCTTGGAAAAAAAAGTTGGAGTCACTCATTCTCATGAATTTAACTTTACTCAAAAATCAATTGATGAAGTAAAAACTCCTTTAATTTGAGTGCACTTAAATTTTTTGAGCCTTTTAAGTATTGGTGATATAATTCCACTTTGTTTCACTGACTCGTTTTCTTTAAGTTGACTTTACATCATTACCAAAATGTAAGCCCTGCTGATGGGCAGCTATAATGTTGAGTATAATTTTTGCTTTTATTCCAATTCATAAATCATCTTGTACCCAAGTAAACCAAACAATGCATTCAAATAATTCTTGATCATTCTTGAAATGACCTCCAAAAATGTTTAGATCTGATGTATTACAATTAGTCAATGGAAAAAAAAATAATTAGCCACTATTTTGATAATTGATTAATAATCTAAGTACATTTTCAAATAAATTGCCGTTATTTTATGTTTTTAGCTTCCAAAATGTGAGATGTTTTTTGCTTTTCATTGTCTAATAAGTAAATTGAATATTTGGGGTTTTGGTGTGTTGGTAGGGCAAACAAGGCGTCTGATGATACTGTATCACCAAACTTTTAATCAAAAAAAAAAAAAAAAAAAAAATCAGCTTTGTGGAAAATAGTCATTAGTTACCTAAAGTTTATTCAGTCTTCATTTGTATTTGGGTAACCCAGTTGAAATGCATCACATCAATAAAACTCAGTGGACAACACTAAACCAAAATCAGTACATGTACATCAACAAGGTTAACAGTGTATGCTTAGCTGTGCTATATATGTCCAGTGTGTTACTGAGTCCATGGAGCGAGTTCAGTTTCATAGGTTTACAGACATTAAACACACATTAATATTGTAATTATATCAGTGTATTGCTTGTGAAATAAAATGATTTTTTGATTTTTTTTAATAAAAATAAAAGAGAAAGACCTAAAACGTTTGTTTAAAGTGATACTTCACAGCTACGTCTTCATATTTATACCATGACCACAGGAATTCCTGCTCTCTGATTGGCTGGAAGGTGTCTGTTAAAATCATATGTGGACATTTCAAATGTAGCTCTGATCAACAGTTTAAGCACTGCCATGTTAAAGTACAGGTTACCATAGCAACAAGCTAACCGCTAACATGGCTTAAAGGAAAACTACAGTTTGGATTCCTTATCTCAGTCCAGAGGTGATAACAATGCTGCACTCACCAAGTTCATCCCTGAGTTCTGGGAATGCAGCAAACATTGTTAAAAAAGGTCCAACAGAGAAACAAGATCAGACAGGTTGTAAACAAACCAGCATTTATCCAGATGAACCGAACCTCTTTATCTAACGGAAAGTGAAACACCTGAAATGTCATCAATGAAATCTCATCATGATCAAGATACCGAACCCCAAAAGCAGAGTCATCCAGATACCAAACTGCTGTAGTCCTGTAGTCAAGTTATAAAGACTGTTGAGCTGTAATATCCAATCCCATATCAAATTCCACCACCGCTCCTCGTGGTACTGGTGATCTGGGGAATACCTGCAAATACAGAAACACAGTCAGCACTTTGAGCTAATGTTTTTCAGGCTGTTTCTTTCAAACAAACACAAACAACTAAACATGGTGGGGCTGCTCTAGAGAGGAGAGACAAACAAGACTTCAGCTTTGAACTCCACTCAAAGCTAACATGATCAGGCTAACTGAAAACTGGTTTTAACTCTCTGCAGTCCAGCTTCATTTAGTGTCATTTTTACTTTCTCTGCATTCATGTTTGTCTTTGTTTATCACCTTTTAAACTGTCTTTACTCCACATGCTCCATCACAAACAAAACATCAGCACAAACAAAAGTGATGCAGTTGAATAAAGGCCTTTTGTTTTGAGACAATAACTCGGTGACACAAGCTCTCTGAAAGGTTACATCTTTGTAACCTCTTTCCTGAAACCGTTCATATATTATTGATTAAGGGCTGGTCCCATTGATCGTTATGCCAGATGAATCTTGTTGACTGATCAGGCTCCTGCTTTTGTATTACGTCTGACATTAAGCACGCTGCTCGGCCCCAAACATCCATATATTAGATAATATTTTCAGCATAAGTCATGATGTGCAGACTTTTCACTTTGTTTCATGCATTAGTTTAGAAGTTCTAGCACCTGTGCATTTCATACAAGTAGAGAGTACATTAAACTTTATTGTTTCTGTGTGATCACGTGTTAGCTGGTTTAAGAACATAGAATGAATGTGCTTGTTGCTAATGTTTGACTTTGGTGAGTTGTTGAGCTGATTGAATCAATGAATAAAGTTATAATAAACTGTTGTTTTCCTTTCAGCTGACTACAAGAAAATTCAGACACAGCCTCTGTTTCTATAAGTGGCATAAGACAGTTGACTCCTGGTGTCCACACAGAGACAGTAACAGACTCCCTCACTCCTTAAAATACAGAAAAATGTCATATGTGGTGCAAAAACTCAAGACAGAGACTAATCAGCCAGACATTTCTCCGTTCTCTGTTAAAGAGCAGCTGAGATTGACACTAAAATGAGAATTGCTGATCCACCTTAAGAGTCAGTCCACCTTAAGTGAGCCTGGTCAAGCTAAGCTAACACATTGTTGCTAACTTCGGGGCTAACTCCCTTTGATAGATGAGTATTTTCTTTGTCTTGAGGAGCTGCAGCATTTGGTAACTGACACACAGCCTGTACTCTACATTTACTGCCAGATTGACAGTTTACTGCTAAACTTTTCCTCTGCTCCGCTCACGTTCACGTCATGTTTCCTCTGCTCGCCTTCTGCACTCGCACATTTACACACACTGCCTTATTCCTTAACGGAGCTACGCTACTCTTGTACCTTTCACGTAGATGTTCTTTGAAGAACGAAGAGAGAGAGGATGACTAAAAAAAATCCACAATAACGAAGGGTGTTATTGTTCTCGCACAGTGTGCGAATGAAAATCATTAGTAGCCTGTTGATATTAATGATCGTCTTAAATTTTAGCAGTGGCGCTCATAATTTTGCAGCAGCGTTGCGAATGAATGAATGCAGGGGAAACACTGCAGTTGCGTGTTGTTCTTAAAATGAGGTGTGGTTAGGCACATTGTTGGCGCATTGCTATCTTGAGGCAGCAGAAAGTGATTGACCAACCAAAAACTGGTCAGTGGCGCAGTGCTTCACTGTTATTTAAGGGCGCATCATCAAGATACTAATATGCGCCTACATAGGCAGGTGCACAACACGCGTACAATCTGCTTGTTACACACACACGGACGCACAGCAGCGCTCAAACATGCAAAAGATTTCAAATAAAAGGATTACAATGTTAAAGATTATTATTGTGTTAATCAACATATTTTTAAAAATACATGTCATAATGGTTAGGCGTAATATTTATCAGAATTAGCTAATCACAGTAATGACGGATGAAACTGTCTTATTATTTGACAATTATTTAAACAGACCCATCAGGTTGAGGGTGTCTGTCAAGACCCAACAAACAGTTATCAACAACAGATCAGACACGGATCGACTTTCCTGCTGCATCAATACATGATGACATGAGGAAATAAATGAGGTGAAAACAATGATTTAACTAGGGCTGTAGTCTGCTGCTCGACTGGTCAATTAGTTGGTTGATATGCTCTCGTCCGACTAAATTCTCATTGGTCGAATAATCTCCATGTTACTTTCATAATGAGAAAAGTGCTACATCAACAGCTTTCCAGGAGTAATCCATTATTTCCTGCGGCGGAAGGGACAGACTAACAAATTACCTGTGAAAACGACTTTGAACTCGCCCAACCTGATGGAGCCTGCTGGGTCTAACTGTACTCAACGTTTACTGAACCTTTACTGAATCTGTGTTTCACCATAATGACACAACGAGAACCCCCGCTAGGCCAAAAGAAAAAAATTTAATATTTGATTTTGATTTGAAATCGACAGCGTTTGGGAGTCTCTGTGCAGTGCTGTTCCGGTACGTGAGTCAACCTCTGCGTCGCTGCCTGGGAAACCACTGGTCGCGCAACTCCGTTAAGGACTATTTTTGCGTAGCGAGCGGGAAAGAGCGAGGGGCAGGGAAGTGACGGTGGATGCGAGCGGAGCAGAGGAAAAGGTTAGTAGTGAGTTGTCAGTCTGGCAGTAAATGTACAGCACAGACTACAGTGTGTCATTTAATAAATGCTAAAAAGTCACGTCTGTTGTTTCCCCAAATGCTGGAAAAGTAAAGGGGGTTAGCTCCAAAGTTAGCAACAATGGGTTAGCCTAGCCTGAAGACGCTAAACAGAGAAACAAACAAAAAGAAATTCGCAACAAGTGAATGAACAGGATCTTAAACTAGTGGTTTGGGGCCACAGGAGGGTTCAGGAGCAGCAGGCGCCAGTGTGCTTGTTATGGATCGTGCGCTTTCACTTGGCGCACAAGCATTTTTGTTTCCCCTGCAGAGAAGCGCTCCTTCTTACTACTTGGCAAATGCACCATTATAACAGAAATCTGCCAAGGTACAAGTGCACCTGGCTCTTAAAGGGAATGGGAGATGACACTCTGATTGGTTTATTGCATGTTACGCTCAAAACACACCCATGATTAATTAGGAGACTATGGACAACCCTTTTGAACCGTGCGCCTGGTGCTGCGATAATTTTTTCCGCTGTTAAACTAGCAAAAGTGGAATTTATATATGCCCCAAATACACTTGCACCATGCGCTTTAGAACATGTGTTTAGATCGTTAAAATAGGGCCCAAAGTGTTATTGCTCATTTCTGTTTATAATTTTACATTTTGTCGATGAAGTCGTCTCCAAAGTCGATCATGCGTCTCAGAGCGCTGAGGATCAGAGTGTCCACATCATCGTTGAGGTCGATTTCTTCATTGTAGTTCTTCACAGGAAAGATGCAGTTCATCGGGACACCGACTGCTGAGCTGAAATCTTTCATCTACACATTAAAGAAACAACATCAATAATGTGAAGTTTTTGACTGCAAAGCTTTAGGTTACATTTCTGTACAAACTCACCTTTTTCCTCAGGTGCTTGCTCTTATAAACGTTCCTCAGATCCTTTTCAATTTCATCACAGGCCTCGTCGATCTTTGTGATCATCATCATCTGAGGAATCCCTGCAGATACAAAAACACACTCAGCTCTTTAAACCCGACTCAAAGCTAACATGATCAGGCTAACTGAAACCCTCGTTTTTAACCCTCTGCAGTCCAGCTTCATTTAGCTTCATTTTTACTATTTCTGCATTCATGTTTGTCTTTTTTACCTTTTAAACCTCCACATACATGGTCTCCTTTTTTTCAGCACAAATTCAGGGAGGCTAGCGAAGGCTAGCTGGCTGTGCTTCCCTCCGGTCATGCTGCAGCTAATGCTCCGCTAGCCTCCCAGCTAACGTTAGCCCCGGCTCTCCATGTAGATCCAACTGGACCGCCGAGCCCCAATTAGTTATTCGGGTTAAAATGGGAGGCAGCGGGTCTGACTGAGTGAAGTGCAGCCTGCGGAGGAAACACCGGGACCGTCAAGGTGAAACAGTCCATCGAGGTGCTGCGGTGTTCGGCTGTACAGATAAGAAATCCCTCGGCTGACAGGATGTACCACTCTGTTTGAAAAATAAAAAACTTCATCTTCTTCTTTTGGGTTTATAACGGCAGTTGGCAACCAGTGTATGCGCACCTTCTGCTCCGGAATGTGGACCAGAGATTAAATCCTACACAATAATCCTGTCTGTCTAATAAACTTTAAGAAAACTCTGCTGCTCCCACTTGGCAGGTTCATTAAAGTTTTAATGCTGAGCTCCTGAACTCCAGTCTTTCTCAGTTCTTCCTTCATATTTTGTCTTTCTTGATCATACTTAGTACAATCTATACTTCCATACATAATAGTCTCCTCAGCCAGCTGGAAAAAAATACGTGCAAATATCGGTATCGAGTATCGGCCACAATGAGTTGGAAATATCGGCATATCAGATATCGGCAAAAAATCAATATCAATCAATATCATGCATCCCTAAGTTTTAGGTCAAGAAAGTTTCCATTTTCTACTTTGTTACATGACTTCAGGCAAAACAACAGCCTGTCCTCACAAGTAAAACAACAGTATAGGTTTAAAATTCAGGCCGGCAAAAACTATCTCAAGACAAAGTGTCTTATGGACTCTGGACCTCATGGTTTAATGTTAAAGACCAGGAGTTCAGATCAAGTTAACCTGAATAAAACAGGATCAGTGGACACACACTTTCAGTAAACTCTGTTCTCACCCAGGTCACCGGCTGCCTCTCTGACGCCCCTCATCTTCTGTAAAACCGGCTCTTTAATCTCTGCTGTGTTAGCAGAGAGGACGCAAACCAGAACGTGGACTTGATCGTCTGGAGAGGGGGACTGGTTGTATCCTGGATCGTGCTCTGACAGTGCAGATCCTGCGTTGAACTGGAAAACAATGTAGAACCCGAGTGAATGACACATTATATGAAGGACTGAACATTAAAGAAACATTGGAAACTGTCCACTATCCCTTTAGGAACGGAAGAAAACTTTGCACAATTAAAATGCAGCTGATCATCATTGTGTTTAGTGTCGTTAACTTTCCCTCCTTCTGTTAGAAGCTCTGCTTTAAACTCAGACTGGAAACAGAAAGTCTGGAACAATAAAATGATTCTCCTGAACCATAAAAATATATTTTGCTCTTTTTTACTTGTCATATTATTGTAAACTCAGGATCCTGTAAGAATGATGATTTTTCCAGTGATCTGATTGGTCAGTGGTTGTTCTGCATAGGTTACCATGGTGATTTATCCCCATTAAAAGTGAACCAGCTTCATGAGACCAGAAAACCTGAGTTAAGTCCAAAGAGAGCTGCTAACACACTGATGTCACTTCGTGGTACAGGCTCCTGATCACAACAGTAGATGGTTTTTATTGATTAATGTGACAGTTGTACCTTGTAACCCTCCTTCACACGTCCCATCATGGCCAGTTTGATGTCTTCAGCTTGGACGCCATGTCCCGTCCCCTCCTCCAGACCCATGATGTCATTGAAGACGATCGGGTAGAAGCTGTCTGAGGTTCCTCTTCTGATTTCATGAGTTTCATACTGAAACACAAACAGAGAAACATGTGTCTATTGACTGTATAAAAACCCTGGATACATCTCTGTGAATGAGGGAACTTTTTTGTTTTTTAGTGTTTTTTGTTTGCAGCAGTGAGCTGCAGCTAAAGATTCAACTCTCAGGGGCGAATTCACAAAGAATGGATTTCGGCCGCTGACAGCACCGTGAATTGTAAATGTGACTAAGGCAGGTCTGAAACATGTAAGATTAATGTCTGAATCTTACAATAACGTTCAGGTGTCACTGAATGTGTCCAGGAACCCACAGAGCATCAGTACACACACACACACACAACGCTTCAGTTACCACCACTAGTGTCTGCAAAAGCCGCACAATCCTTTTATGAATTCACCTCTCAATTGTTTAAATCAGATTCTGGATCAGTTTGGGATGAATTGTGAGTAAAGTAATGAGGTTTGTTCCCAACTGCAACGACAAAGCATTCATACACCTCTGATAGCTGCTAAGGCTCATGGGTAGTGTAGTATTTAGAGTCGTCCATCAAACAAACTGAAAGAGCCAACAACAGTGTTTCCAAACTGTGAAACCACCTGCATAAACCGTCCTATCAACTCTGTCTCCTAGAAATTACATTTATATAAAACTGCAACAGCAAATATATTTTGTTACAAAAATATCGCAGCTTAATCATGTTTTCTGTCAACATAACAAGAAAATGTTGTTAATTAAAGTATTTAAGTTGCAAAAATGTTGATACTGAAAGTATGAGTGAAATGTTCAGAGACAACATGCCTGGTTTTTGTTTTTAACACCAAAATCTCTGATGTTGCAGTAAAATATCAGCTGATAGAAACTACAGCAGTGTGAAAGTGTTTGTGGCTGTGTTCAGACTCTGGCAGCACTTGGTTCAGGTCCGAGAAAGATTCTGGTCTCTGTTTAATACAGAAAAAAGTCTGCAGTGACTTGAAGCTCGACATGTTTATGAACATTTAAGCCACAGCAGCATCTTTCACTAACCTGAACCAAACCTGAACACACACAGGACTCAGGATGTGAACCCGAGTCCCTCCCACTGCAGAGACATACAGAAATGTAGCTTCATTCATTCCACTAAACCTTACCGTGAACATCATCCAGGCAGAGACGTCACTGGAAAACAGTTCAGTCATATATGAAGGTCATTTCTAGCAGACAGGGTTGCTCCTTTGGATCTTCTGCTCTGAGAACTACAAACTAACCAAACCAGAGGAGGCTGGTCCATAGAGGCAGAGGAGGTTGCTCCTCCTCTATTTTTCTCTTCTTTGGAAAAAATCTATTATTGAAATTCTGATTAAAATGCTTCAACAGCGACACCTGCAGGGCAGGAGGAGAAAGAGCAGCCTTTTCACCACTCTCAGGGGTTTTTCTGGGTGAGCCGGCTCCAGCTCTGGTACTGAGCATGCTCAGTCACTGACACGTTGCTTACTGGGACACTTAATGGAACAGAACCATGGTTATTGTTATTATTTACAGCTGTGCTTTTCCTGCTTTGACATGTCCAGCTATCTGCTGTGAAAAGGCTCCATTGTGCCTTCCACTGCATTCACTGCAGTTTCTCTATTTAATTTAATATTTGATATTTCTGTGTCTTAAGGTTACTGTCTCTTTATGTGTACATTTACTTTTGTGCCTCATACTGTGTTTAGTAAACATTCATGTAGTATATAGTATTCTAGTTTTAAAGTTTACTTATTAATACTCTGAACATGTTGCTGTACTTCATTTTGCTGCTATGACACTTTAACTCTCCTGCGTGTGAATATGACTAAATCAAGGGAACAAAATAATTATATTGAATTCATTAAGAATTATTAAGATTTATCTCTGTTGCTTTAAAGTTTCATCAAAGTGTTGTTAAATGTTTATAGTAATAAAAATAAAATAAAATAAAGTAAATTTTTGACACAGATCAAGTGTTCTTACTTTTGTGGTGAAACTCCTGTCAGAGGTGGTAGAACTGACTGCAGCAGGAATGCTCATTCTGCGTCGCAGGACGTTGCTGACAGAGTTGATGAAGCTGGACTTTCCGGATCCGACCGGCCCGTACAGCAGAACTCGGAGATGTTTGACTTTCCCCTTTGCAAGCGTGTAATTCTGCACATACTGCAGATCTGTCTCTCTCTCGTTGTCTCTGTAAAAAAAAATTACATTTGATTTCAGATAAAAATATAAACCTGTTTAAATTTTTAACATATTTTGATTCCATCAACAAACAAACAAATACAGACATATTTACACAATAGGTTGTGCAAATAGTGTGAATCTAGAGGAAAAAACTTATTGGACACATTATTAGAGAAAGTAAAAATAATTCAATACATCAACTATTGTGTAATAATAATAATAATAATGATGATAATGTGCATTTCCTGTAGAAAACGGGTGTGTTTGCTGCTTGCAGGATCAGCTGCTGAAAGATTTACAGCATGTTTCACTTTTATAAAATTCAAACAGATGTTGAGTTTTGCTTCTTTCAGTTTTCTGATTAAAATGTTTGTTAAAACACAACTTTTAATGTGATTTATGGTTTCATGTTGGATCTTTTCCCTACAAAACTACAAACATGTCGGTCACACTCGATCCTTTATGTTAAACAGCAGAGACATAAACTCACCCCCAAGATATTTGTCTCCATGGTTCACTGAGAGCTGAAGAGAAAACAAACATTTTCATTAACATCATGTGTCATTCTGTGTCAATAAAGATCAGAATTCAGAAACAGATTTTAATGTCTTACCGGGAGAAGGCGGCGGCTCAGATTCTACAAAGACAAACATTTAGGAAACATGAACATGTAATACAAGACTTCATTTGTGACATGAAACAAGATGTTAATCTAACATGGAATAAATAAAAATCCTGCAAATTACAATGAATTGAGGGTTCAGTGGTAGAATCCTATTGTTTTTGTTCCATTTATTATTTTTCTCTGTTAAGTGTCTGAGGCTCAGAAACTGTAAGTCCTACACCAACCAAATTCAGAAGAGAAACAGCCCCATACCATAACGCGTCCACCTCTGAACTTCACTGTAGGTGTTTTTAGGGTCATATGCAGAGCCGTTTCTCCTCCAAACATGGCGCGTAGTGTTATTGCCAAAAGTTTCAATTTTTGTCTCATCTGACCACACGACATTCTTCCAGTAATCTACAGGTTGATCCAAATGTTGTGTAGCAAACTTCAAACAAGCTTCAAAATGTCTTTTCTTCAGTAATGGTGAAGTCTTACGGGGTGATCATGCACGGAGACCGTGGTGGTGGAGAGTCACTTCTCTGTGACAGTTGTACCTGCTTCTTCCAGATCGTTCTGGAGCTCCTTGGAACTTGGGCTACTCTGACTAATTTTCTGACTGCCCAATCTGCAGTCTAGCGAGGAGCTTCTGTGCGTGGCTGGTTGACAGTGGAGTGATGCTGCTTCTATTTGTGGTTAAAAGCCCCAGTGGTGCTTATGGGAGCATTTAGGAGTTGAGAAATCAGTGTGTACCCTTTGCCATTCCTGTGTTGCTCAACAATCTTTGCCTCTACCCATCATGAGATGGTTCATGTGTGACAGCTTGGTAGCAAATGATGCGTTAATGATGTTAACTCTTTTTAAAAGAGTAGAGTGCTAATAGTCACATGCACTAACCCAGCTGATTCTAATTAGTACAGGTGAAAGGACTAATTAGTGGAATCACCTGGTTCAGTGCTTTTTCTTACTTCTTGTTCAATACTTTTGTCCTGTGTCATTCCAGTTTAATGCACAGAACCGTTTTATTGATCACATCAACTGAAATGAGTGACATCTGTAAAAGTCCTGCATGAAAAATACTAGTACAGTTAAAGTACATAAGTATTATGAGCTTGATGTAGTTTAAAATGGGAGAAGTTTAGAAGGGAAATGTCTCTTTGATGGAAATACCAGCAACTCAGAGACATCTGAAAAATGACAACATGACACTGATTTTATTAATTAAGACACAACTACACACTAATTTATTATCAAATTTGGGAACCGCTGGTTTAATCCTACAAACGTTGTGTAATTTATAAGTTTGTTATTTCATGTAAAATTCTGTCTAAAAGGCGCTTAGTGCAGCTAAACATGAGAAGCTGCCGGCTGAAACAACAAACATTAATATAACAATAATTATAAATAATTGTACATACGCATGAAACTTTCTTCTGGTATTAAATCTTTTAGTTCCTGTAAGTTCTCCATCAGGTTCTGAAACACAAAACCAGAAGAAGTGAAGAAATGCACACACACACACACACACACACACTGTTATGTATTGTAAGCATTATTTTCATGGATCATAAAAATATATATGGCTCTTACTGACGTAAGCATATGTATATATATGTGTGTGTGTGTGTATATATATATATATTTATATATATATATATATATATATAAATATACATATATATAAATAGTCGACACACAAAGTTTCAACAAAAACTCATTTTCACTTTCTGTCTACAAGTTAGAAGGTTACAGAGTGAGATTAACTGGACAGTACAGCAGTAAGATGAATTTTAGAGGCTTTTCTTCATTCAGTCCTTCTGTAATAACGTCCTGTAGGTCTGAGTTCATCACACAGACTCTGAGGACTTTAATTAGCAGATTAGAATTTCTAATGAAAACAAAGATAACATTTTCCTGCTAACTAAACACAGACAAGCTTCCTGCTTTCTGCCTGCTGTTGTTAATGGACTCTGTGAGAGCTGTGGGAGCTGTGGTCCTGTCCACTCCGCTGAGAACAAAAACTAACTATTTGAAGCATTTAGAAGCTTCTATTTTTGTGGATTTAAACTCACTGCTGGTTTACTTTCAGCCACAGCTTTTTGTAGTTTTGTTGTTAATGTTAAGAGAGTCAGTAACAGTCCACTGCTGCCTCAGTGTTTAACAAAGTTAACAATACTTCCACAGAAAGGCTGAATGGGCAGGTGGAGCTGCAGGACTGAACCAAAGAGAGACAGGCCTCCTGAATCATCATCTCTCTGTCGTAATTTTTATCAACGAAACTGCATTCTGATTGGCTGAGAGTAGTTTCAGTGTTCAGGACTAATGAAAATGAAGCATTTAAGCGAGTTCACTCACCTGTGATCCATCTTCAGCATCACCTGTTGAAGGAAACAGGTGAGGTGAGTTGTTGACACTAGTTGAAGGAGTACTCAGATAATTTACTGCAGTAAAACTACCAGTACCACAATGTAAAATAAGTATTGTCAGCTTGATGTACTTTAAGTATTGCAGTAAAAGTTTGAACTATTTTATATACAGTTAGCTAGTTTAGTCCAGTGAATAAACTCCAAAGGGTCAGCAGATACATCTGAAGGGTCGTGAGATGATTAATGGGAGAGGAAAGAAGAAAAAAATTAATCTGATTCATTTTCAAGAACTTTTTTCTCTTTTTTGTGAAATGTTGTGTGTTTTATATTTTTATTGTGTTATAATTATGTTATTTTATTTAAAAGTGATCAGAAAAGTAAGTACAGCTGTCAAATAAATATAACATATCAGAAGTATCAAGAGGCAAAAACAGAAATTTAAGTAAAGTTCAAGTCTCCAAATTGTATTTAAAGGACAGGTTGATGTTTTAACAAGTCTGTCTTAATTGAACACTGACGTCTCCACATGTTCCTGCTCTCCACACTGACCCTGAAGATATTCTCTCTGAACAACACCACACTGTAACATCTAAAGCTGAAGATAATATGAAGCTTAAGACAAGACAAAACATTGAATGTACCTGTACGCCAGAAACGAAGAGCAACTAAAAGTCCAACAACACCAACAACAGCAAAAACAATCTTGGAGTTCATCTTCCACTGATCTTGTCCTTCAGACTCAGACTTGCTCCCTTCTTGGTTTTCTTGTATATTGTTCAGTCTGTGTTTATCTGCTGTGGTGTGAAAGAAACAAGCGATTAGTAAAATGTGTTCCACAGATTTTCTTTGAGAGATCCTGAAAGCAGCGAGTTGTGGCTCACAGCTGGCAAATTGGACATAAATACAGCGTTTGCAGCTCAGTAGAAGAGAAGCTCTGAGAACAACAAAAACCAGCTGATGAGGACGTCAGTGTGTGAATAAATACATGAATGTGCTTCAGTCTGTAACATGTGAATCTACACACGACTACCAGAATGTTTCCCTCCACAAGAAGATCTGGAGAAACAAAAAGCTGGAAACTGTGATGTTTGGTGAAGGTGTACAATCCCATGAGATCACTTAAACACTTCAATAAATACACTGCTCAAAAAAATTAAGGGAACACTTAATCGTTACAGTATAACACCAAGTCAGTTGAACTTCAGGGATATCAATCTGTCCATTTAGGAAGCACAAGTGATTGTGAATCAATTTCACCTGCTTTAGTGCAAATGAAAGTGACAACAGGTGCAATGGAGAGGCAAAAGCAAGACAACCCCCAAAAAGGGAATGGTTTTGCATGTGGTGGCCACAGACTATTGCTCTCTCCTGATCCTTCCTGACTGAGTCTTGTGTTCTGCTAGTGTCCTTGTCATTACTGGTAGCATCAGGCGGTACCTGCAGCCCAACCAAGTTGCACAGGTAGTCCAGCTCCTCCAGAATGTCACATCCATATGTGCGGTCGCAAGAAGGTTTGCTGTGTCTCCCAGCTCAGTCTCGAGCATGGAGGAGATACCAGGAGACTGGCTGTTACATGAGGAGAGCTTCACAGGGTCGTAGAAGGGCATCAACTCAGCAGCAGGACCGGTATCTGCTCCTTTGTGTGAGGAGGAACAGGAGGAGCACTGCTAGAGCCCTACAAAATGACCTCCAGCAGGCTACTGGTGTGCACGTTTCTGACCAAACTGTCAGCAACAGACTCCATGAGGGTGGCATGAGGGCCCAACATCCTCTAGTGGGACCTATGCTCACAGCCCAGCACCGTGCAGCTCGATGGCATTCGCCAGAGAACACCAGAATTGGCAGGTCCGCCACTGGCGCCCCGTTCTCTCCACAGATGAGAGCAGGTTCACACTGAGCACATGTGACAGGCGAAAGAGTCTGGAGACGCCATGATGAACGTTATGCTGCCTGTAACATCATCCAGCATGACCGGTTTGGTGGTGGGTCAGTGATGTTCTGGGGAGACATATCCTTGGAGGGTCGCACAGACCTCCATGTCATAGCCATCGGTACCCTGACTGCTGTTAGGTACCGGGATTAAATCCTCAGAGCAACTGTCAGACCTTACTCTGGTGGAGTGGGCCCTGGGTTCCTCCTGGTGCAGGACAATGCCCGGCCTTATGTGGCCAGAGTGTGTAGGTAGTTCCTGGATGATGAAGGCATCGATGCCATTGACTGGCCCTCTTGTTCCCCTGACCTAAATCCAACTGAGCACCTATGGGACGTTATGTATCGGTGCATCCGACGCCGCCAAGTACCGCCAAAGACTGTCCAGGAGCTCACTGATGCCCTGATCCAGGTCTGGGAAGAGATCCCCCATGACACCATCCGCAGACTCATCAGGAGCATGCCCAGACGTTGTTGGGAGTGCATACAGGCACACGGGGGCCAAACACACTACTGACTCACATTATGAGCTGCCGTGATAAAATTCATGCAAGTTGGATCAGCTGTTGTTTCAATTTTTTACTTTGATTTTCGGTGTGATTTTGAATCCAGCCCTCAGTGGGTTGATGATTTTGGTTTCCACTGACCGTTGTTACGTCATTTTGTTCTCAACAGTTTAAACAATGTACATCAGTAAAGATTTTCAACTTGAATAATTCCTTCATTAAGATCTAATGTGTGATTTAAGTGTTCCCTTCATTTTCTTGAGCAGTGTACATTCATTCATTCTGCTGAAAGTCTCTTACCTCGTTGACCCTTCCTGTTGGATTCTGGACAAAAACATAAAAACATCAAGCAGAAATAGTTTCATTAAATCCTCAAACACGACCATCATAAAATATAAATACTCACAATGTTACAGGTTTTACTTTTACCTCACGTTCATGAATGTGATACGACTCATTTGTTGTTGAGTCCAGATTAACCAGGATGAATGGTTTGATTAAATGTGAATATTATAAAAACTGATCAGGCTGAAAGCTCTTCTGAATTGATCCTTTTCATAACAAAATGTTTCATCTGCATCTGGACTGATTCAGTCCTGTTGACATGAGAATAAATCCTGAAGCATCACATCAGAGTCAGACTCAGGTCCACTGAGGTATTTATCACAGTGCTGCAGCACCATCTGCAGGTGACACTTGGTATGTGCACGTGGCCTCTAAATTCAGCTCAGTGAATCATATGGAAGCAAATCTTTGACAGAATCATTTGAATTATATCAGCAACTGACTACCAACATTTCAAGTTTATTCAGTCCTGAATACTAAATGTTGAAATTTAAATACCACTGAATTTACTGAACTGAAATATTGACTTTGAAAACCATCTTTCTAAATCTACTTTATGTGTTCTCAATAATCACTGAAAAGGTGTGCAATTTCAAAAACTTTATTTCCAGTATATATTTATTTTAGGGTTCAGATAGAAAATTCTGGTGGTTAATATTCAAAAGTTGTATTCAAGTCCTTCTAATTCACTAAGCTCAATTTAGATTTAAAAATTCAAGTAAAAAAACTCTGGTTGCTCAAATACACTTCATGTAATTCAGACGCTAAAATTCAAGATGTAAAATTCAGATCTGAACATCCGGGATTACATATTTACTTTTACACACACACACACACACACATATATATGTATGTATATATAAACTTCAAAGCACAATCAAGTGAACATTTCAAGGTGTTTGGGTTGTATGCTGGTTCTTAAGCTTCTTAATCAGCATATTAACCATAACACACAAATCTGTCTTCCAAGAAAAAGGGATATGAAACGTTTTTAGTCAGATGATGTTTCTAATTCAGCATGTTTGAAACTTAAGAATGGTGATATGTTCACTAGTAGATTTGTAGGTGCAACATGTTCTGTCTGTCATACATTTAACATTTATTTTCATACACTAATTGGGAGTCAGGAGGATGAGTGTGAACGAACATTTTCAATGTGACAACTTGAAGTGATATTTTTGACCATGTTGTGCATGTTTATATATCCTGCATGAAACAACACAGTAAGTACGACTGTGGTGAAGTATCTAAGATGAGCTTTTTGTAGTCCATCTTCAGAACATTGTAGTTTCACCACAGCAGACCCACGTCAATAACATCCGCCGCCACATAATTACGTAGCCCAGTGTAGGTGCAGGGGTCAAGGAAAAGTGGTTAGGAAAAGACGATAGGACGTGCTTTTCAACTGATTTTGAACTCTTGAATATTAAGCGCCAGAATTTTCTAAATTTCAGAACCCTAATATAAACATATACAGGAAATTTAAGTTTTTGATAATGCAGAATTTGAAAGTGACTGAAATTCAGACCATATGAATTCAGAAAGATGGTTTTAAGTCAAATGTTTCAGTGCAGTAAATTCAGTGATATTTAAATTTCAGTAGTGATTCAATTTAGTAAATGTTGGTATTCATATAATTCAAATTATATTTGCTTCCATAGAATCACACCTGCATGAATTCCACTCACAGTTAATCAATATGAAATCTCCAAAAACACATGAACAAGTCTTCAGCTCAGTGAAATATGTGATAAATGAATCAGATGATATGTGACACACACTTTGTCTCCTGTGTACAGATTTATACACTCTGAACATCACTGGGTTAAAGTTTAATCCAGTTTGGATCAATACAGCAGCAACAACATCAGGTTAACTTTATCAATCTGTTACTGTGAGCCAGTGTTACACACAACAAGCTTTAACTAAAAACTGTCACAGATTGATTGTTTCTACAAAACGATTCAAAAGAGACACAAGTTATTAACAATCAATAACAAACTGTGACATGTCAGTTTAAACAGAGTAGATTATAACAAGCTTTAGTTTGTGTAAATAATAAAAATAACAGTAAAACTGGCTCAGAACAACATTAACTCAGTATTGTATCGACTCAGACTGGGTCAAACTCTAACAGTGATGTTTGAACGCTACTCTGTCAGAGAGACTTCCAACACGGCTCAGTGTGTTTCTAGGACCTCTCACCCCTCCATCAGTCCTTCCTTTTACTGCCAGCAGGTCGATGCTACAAAGTCCCAGAAAAACATCTACAAACATCTTTTATTCCCTCTGCGATCATCACACTGAACAAACTAAAACAGACACTGTTCTCTGTCCTGTTTAACTCTGCTCTTGTCAGTTGTAGTTTTAACTGTTATGTTTTTATCTCTTATCTTCAGTGTGATAAAAGATTCACAGTATGTCCATATGATCAATAAAAAGAAACAGTTTCCTGTTAATGACGAAACAAACGTTTGAATAATCTCAAAACTAAAATCCTAAAAGTTAAAGAAGCTGTAAAACAGCTCGTCATGTGACTTCATTAACATAAAACCTTCATTAACCACAGAGAGCATGTAGTGCTAACATGCTAACATGCTAACATCATGCAGCACATGAAATAAATAAACTGAGGAGAGAAATCTTTACCTGCAGCTTTCTGTCACTCTGCTGGTCTTCTTCTTCTGCAGCAGCAAAGTGGAGACAAACACGAGTCGTTTAAACGTTCCTCCTGCTTTAAGTTTCAAAAAACATTTGACTGACAAGAAAAGCAGCAACTGCTCTCAGACCGTCAGTGTGACTTTCACTTTCACTTTGTGAGTTCATACATACATACACACACACACAGACACACACAGTGAAAGTGAAAGTCACACTGACGGTCTGAAAGCAGTTGCTGCTTTTCTTGTCAGTCAAATGTTTTTTGAAACTTAAACCAGGAGGAACGTTTAAACGACTCGTGTTTGTCTCAACTTTGCTGCTGCAGAAGAAGAAGACCAGCAGAGTGACAGAAAGCTGCAGGTAAAGATTTCTCTCCTCAGTTTATTTATTTCATGTGCTGTATGATGTTAGCATGTTAGCATGTTAGCACTACATGCTCTCTGTGGTTAATGAAGGTTTTATGTTAATGAAGTCACATGACGAGCTGTTTTACAGCTTCTTTAACTTTTAGGATTTTAGTTTTGAGATTATTCAAACGTAATTCAATCTTTTATCACACTAAAGATAAGAGATAAAAACAGTTAAAACTACAACTGACAAGAGCAGAGTTAAACAGGACAGAGAACAGTGTCTGTTTTAGTTTGTTCAGTAAGATGATCGCAGAGGGAATAAAAGATGTTTGTAGATGTTTTTCTGGGACTTTGTAGCATCGACCTGCTGGCAGTAAAAGGAAGGACTGATGGAGGGGTGAGAGGTCCTAGAAACACACTGAGCCGTGTTGGAAGTCTCTCTGACAGAGTAGCGTTCAAACATCACTGTTAGAGTTTGACCCAGTCTGAGTCGATACAATACTGAGTTAATGTTGTTCTGAGCCAGTTTTACTGTTATTTTTATTATTTACACAAACTAAAGCTTGTTATAATCTACTCTGTTTAAACCGACATGTCACAGTTTGTTATTGATTGTTAATAACTTGTGTCTCTTTTGAATCGTTTTGTAGAAACAATCAATCTGTGACAGTTTTTAGTTAAAGCTTGTTGTGTGTAACACTGGCTCACAGTAACAGATTGATAAAGTTAACCTGATGTTGTTGCTGCTGTATTGATCCAAACTGGATTAAACTTTAACCCAGTGATGTTCAGAGTGTATAAATCTGTACACAGGAGACAAAGTGTGTGTCACATATCATCTGATTCATTTATCACATATTTCACTGAGCTGAAGACTTGTTCATGTGTTTTTGGAGATTTCATATTGATTAACTGTGAGTGGAATTCATGCAGGTGTGATTCTATGGAAGCAAATATAATTTGAATTATATGAATACCAACATTTACTAAATTGAATCACTACTGAATACTAAATGTTGAAATTTAAATATTACTGAATTTACTGCACTGAAACATTTGACTTAAAACCATCTTTCTGAATTCATATGGTCTGAATTTCAGTCACTTTCAAATTCTGCATTATCAAAAACTTAAATTTCCTGTATATGTTTATATTAGGGTTCTGAAATTTAGAAAATTCTGGCGCTTAATATTCAAGAGTTCAAAATCAGTTGAAAAGCACGTCCTATCGTCTTTTCCTAACCACTTTTCCTTGACCCCTGCACCTACACTGGGCTACGTAATTATGTGGCGGCAGATGTTATTGACGTGGGTCTGCTGTGGTGAAACTACAATGTTCTGAAGATGGACTACAAAAAGCTCATCTTAGATACTTCACCACAGTCGTTCTTACTGTGTTGTTTCATGCAGGATATATAAACATGCACAACATGGTCAAAAATATCACTTCAAGTTGTCACATTGAAAATGTTCGTTCACACTCATCCTCCTGACTCCCAATTAGTGTATGAAAATAAATGTTAAATGTAAGTAAGACAGACAGAACATGTTGCACCTACAAATCTACTAGTGAACATATCACCATTCTTAAGTTTCAAACATGCTGAATTAGAAACATCATCTGACTAAAAACGTCTCATATCCCTTTTTCTTGGAAGACAGATTTGTGTGTTATGGTTAATATGCCGATTAAGAAGCTTAAGAACCAGCATACAACCCAAACACCTTGAAATGTTCACTTGATTGTGCTTTGAAGTTTATATATACATACATATATACGTGTGTGTGTGTGTGTGTGTAAAAGTAAATATGTAATCCCGGATGTTCAGATCTGAATTGTACATCTTGAATTTTAGCGTCTGAATTACATGAAGTGTATTTGAGCAACCAGAGTTTTTTTACTTGAATTTTTAAATCTAAATTGAGCTTATTGAAATAGAAGGACTTGAATACAACTTTTGAATATTAACCACCAGAATTTTCTATCTGAACCCTAAAATAAATATATACTGGAAATAAAGTTTTTGAAATTGCACACCTTTTCAGTGATTATTGAGAACACATAAAGTAGATTTAGAAAGATGGTTTTCAAAGTCAATATTTCAGTTCAGTAAATTCAGTGGTATTTAAATTTCAACATTTAGTATTCAGGACTGAATAAACTTGAAATGTTGGTGGTCAGTTGCTGATATAATTCAAATGATTCTGTCAAAGATTTGCTTCCATATGATTCACTGAGCTGAATTTAGAGGCCACGTGCACATACCAAGTGTCACCTGCAGGTGGTGCTGCAGCACTGTGATAAATACCTCAGTGGACCTGAGTCTGACTCTGATGTGATGCTCCAGGATTCATTCTCATGTCAGCAGGACTGAATCAATCCACACGCAGATGAAACATTTTGTTATGAAAAGGATCAATTCAGAAGAGCTTTCAGCCTGATCAGTTTTTATAATATTCACATTTAATCAAACCATTCATCCTGGTTAATCTGGACTCAACAAATGAGTCGTATCACATTCATGAACGTGAGGTAAAAGTAAAACCTGTAACATTGTGAGTATTTATATTTTATGATGGTCGTGTTTGAGGATTTAATGAAACTATTTCTGCTTGATGTTTTTATGTTTTTGTCCAGAATCCAACAGGAAGGGTCAACGAGGTAAGAGACTTTCAGCAGAATGAATGAATGTACACTGCTCAAGAAAATGAAGGGAACACTTAAATCACACATCAGATCTTGATGAAGGAATTATTCAAGTTGAAAATCTTTACTGATGTACATTGTTTAAACTGTTGAGAACAAAATGACGTAACAAGTGGAAACCAAAATCATCAACCCACTGAGGGCTGGATTCAAAATCACACCGAAAATCAAAGTAAAACATTGAAATCACAGCTGATCCAACTTGCATGAATTTTATCACGGCAGCTCATAATGTGAGTCAGTAGTGTGTTTGGCCCCCGTGTGCCTGTATGCACTCCCGACAACGTCTGGGCATGCTCCTGATGAGTCTGCGGATGGTGTCATGGGGGATCTCTTCCCAGACCTGGATCAGGGCATCAGTGAGCTCCTGGACAGTCTGTGGCGGTACTTGGCGGCATAGGATGCACCGATACATAACGTCCCATAGGTGTTCAGTTGGATTTAGGTCAGGGGAACAAGAGGGCCAGTCAATGGCATCGATGCCTTCATCATCCAGGAACTACCTACACACTCTGGCCACATAAGGCCGGGCATTGTCCTGCACCAGGAGGAACCCAGGGCCCACCCCACCAGAGTAAGGTCTGACAGTTGCTCTGAGGATTTAATCCCGGTACCTAACAGCAGTCAGGGTACCGATGGCTATGACATGGAGGTCTGTGCGACCCTCCAAGGATATGTCTCCCCAGAACATCACTGACCCACCACCAAACCAGTCATGCTGGATGATGTTACAGGCAGCATAACGTTCATCATGGCGTCTCCAGACTCTTTCGCCTGTCACATGTGCTCAGTGTGAACCTGCTCTCATCTGTGGAGAGAACGGGGCGCCAGTGGCAGACCTGCCAATTCTGGTATTCTCTGGCGAATGCCATCGAGCTGCACGGTGCTGGGCTGTGAGCACAGGTCCCACTAGAGGATGTTGGGCCCTCATGCCACCCTCATGGAGTCTGTTGCTGACAGTTTGGTCAGAAACATGCACACCTTAGCCTGCTGGAGGTCATTTTGTAGGGCTCTAGCAGTGCTCCTCCTGTTCCTCCTCACACAAAGGAGCAGATACCGGTCCTGCTGCTGGGTCGATGCCCTTCTACGACCCTGTGAAGCTCTCCTCATGTAACAGCCGGTCTCCTGGTATCTCCTCCATGCTCGAGACTGTGCTGGGAGACACAGCAAACCTTCTTGCGACCGCACATATGGATGTGACATTCTGGAGGAGCTGGACTACCTGTGCAACTTGGTTGGGCTGCAGGTACCGCCTGATGCTACCAGTAATGACAAGGACACTAGCAGAACACAAGACTCAGTCAGGAAGGATCAGGAGAGAGCAATAGTCTGTGGCCACCACATGCAAAACCATTCCCTTTTTGGGGGTTGTCTTGCTTTTGCCTCTCCATTGCACCTGTTGTCACTTTCATTTGCACTAAAGCAGGTGAAATTGATTCACAATCACTTGTGCTTCCTAAATGGATAGATTGATATCCCTGAAGTTCAACTGACTTGGTGTTATACTGTAACGATTAAGTGTTTCCTTAATTTTTTTGAGCAGTGTATTTATTGAAGTGTTTAAGTGATCTTATGGGATTGTACACCTTCACCAAACATCACAGTTTCCAGCTTTTTGTTTCTCCCGATCTTCTTGTGGAGGGAAACATTCTGGTAGTCATGTGTAGATTCACATGTTACAGACTGAAGCACATTCATGTATTTATTCACACACTGACGTCCTCATCAGCTGGTTTTTGTTGTTCTCAGAGCTTCTGTTCTACTGAGCTGCAAACGTTGTATTTATGTCCAATTTGCCAGCTGTGAGCCACAACTCGCTGCTTTCAGGATCTCTCAAAGAAAATCTGTGGAACACATTTTACTAATCGCTTGTTTCTTTCACACCACAGCAGATAAACACAGACTGAACAATATACAAGAAAACCAAGAAGGGAGCAAGTCTGAGTCTGACGGACAAGATCAGTGGAAGATGAACTCCAAGATTGTTTTTGTTGTTGTTGGTGTTGTTGGACTTTTAGTTGCTCTTCGTTTCTGGCGTACAGGTACATTCAATGTTTTGTCTTGTCTTAAGCTTCATATTATCTTCAGCTTTAGATGTTACAGTGTGGTGTTGTTCAGAGAGAATATCTTCAGGGTCAGTGTGGAGAGCAGGAACATGTGGAGACGTCAGTGTTCAATTAAGACAGACTTGTTAAAACATCAACCTGTCCTTTAAATACAATTTGGAGACTTGAACTTTACTTAAATTTCTGTTTTTGCTTCTTGATACTTCTGATACATTATATTTATTTGACAGCTGTACTTACTTTTCAGATCAGTTTTACATAAAATAACATAAACTTATAAATCTCACATTTTTAAGATTAAACCAGAGGTTCCAAAATATGATGATAAATCACTGTGTAGTTGTTTCTCTTGTATAAAATCAGTGTAGTTGTGTGTCCTTGTCATGTTCCAGATGTTTATGTGTTGTTAGCATTTCCACCAAAGAGACATTTCCTCTCTAAACTTCTCACAACATTTGAAATATTTAAGGCCCAAAGAGGAAAATCTCTTCAATACAGGACATTTACTTTACTTAAAAAAAGTTCGGAAAAATGAATCAAATTAATTTTTTTTAATCATCTCACGACCCCTCAGATTTATCTGCTGACCCTTTGGAGGGGCCTGACCCCTAGGTTGGGAACCACTGGACTAAACTAGCTAACTGTATATAAAGTAGTGTAAACTAGCTCCACCTCCAGCAGCTACAACAGTAACATGCTGCTCTAACACTGATGCTTCACTATTAATAATCTAATGATGTCATATATAATAATATATCAGTCAGAGGGACCAAACCACTACTTTTACTGCAATACTTTAACTACATCAAGCTCATAATACTTATGTACTTTTACTGCAATACTTTAACTACATCAAGCTCATAATACTTATGTACTTTTACTGCAATACTTTAACTACATCAAGCTCATAATACTTATGTACTTTTACTGTAGTGGGATTTTTCATGCAGGACTTTTACTTGTAATGGAGTATTTTTATTTTCTGTATTAGTACTTTTACTGCAGTAAATGATCTGAGTACTTCCTCCACCGCTGACAACTTCTCACCTGTTTCCATCAACAGGTGTTATTGACACCATCTGGCCGGTGAGTGAACATGTTGTAATGTTTCACCTTTATCAGTCCTGAGCACTGAAACTGTACTGGGAGCTGTGGGAGCTGTGGGAGCTGTGGTCCTGTCCACAAAAACTAACTATTTGAAGTATTTAGAAGCTTCTATTTTTGTGGATTTTAACTCACTGCTGGTTTACTTTCAGCCACAGCTTTTTGTAGTTTTGTTGTTAATGTTAAGAGAGTCAGCAACAGTCCACTGCTGCCTCAGTGTTTAACAAAGTTAACAATACTTCCACAGAAAGGCTGAACGGGCAGGTGGAGCTGCAGGACTGAACCAAAGGGAGACAGACCTCCTGAATCATCATCCACATTAATTAAAGTCCTCAGAGTCTGTGTGATGAAATTAACTTTAGTCTTGCTCTCGTTTAGCTGCAGGAAGTTTTGTGCCATCCAACTCTTGATGTCCTCAAGACATTTATGGTAACAATAAATATGTTGATTCAACAGTGATCAAATTAGTTCTGTTCTCCCTCAGTTCCTCTGTCATCTATATGCTTCCATCAGTAAGAGCCATATAGACTTTTATGATCCATGAAAATAATGCTTACAATACGTGTGTGTGTGTGTGTGTGTGTGTGTGTGTGTGTGTGTGTGTGTGTGTGCATTTCCTCACTTCTGGTTTTGTGTTTCAGAACCTGATGGAGAACTTACAGGAACTAAAAGATTTAATACCAGAAGAAAGTTTCATGCGTATGTACAATTATTTATAATTATTGTTATATTAATGTTTGTTGTTTCAGCCGGCAGCTTCTCATGTTTAGCTGCACTAAGCGCCACTTTCAGCAGTTTAAAAGACAAACTCATCAGCATCACCACAGGAAGAAGAAGAAGCCCTGCAGGTGTTTGGGGCAGCCTATAGGCCTATTTGGATCACTGGAAGAGTTTATTTTTAGCAGCAGCATACAGAGTACAGTGATGTACAAGATACAACCAGTAATGAAACATGTTCACAGTGGTGAACAGTATCCAACTTCTTTAGGCTCTGGTCCGCTGCATTCATAAAGAGCACAGAGCTGCTGATATCAAGTGTTTCCTTGCCTGGAGGGAGAAACAGGATTTATTCCTGAAGAAGAAACTCAACTCAGCTATGCAGGTCAGATGTCACTAATTAAACAGTAACTTCACCCCCAGTCTGAGCATAATTAATCATTGAAAAATGATTTTAAATAAATGGGCAAGAAGCTGAGAGGGGGCCGGAGTCACTCAGTGACATCCCCTGGCCAGAGAAAAATGATGATGATGATAATAATAATAATAGTAATAATAATGATGAGAGAAGGACAAACAGTGCAACGACATTTAAACAAGCCTGAAGTCACTTTTAAACCTGTCTGTTTTTAACTTTATTTATTACCTTCAGGAGCTAACAGCAGCACTGACCTGCTGGAGTAGATCTGCCTGTGACTGTCTGCGAGAGGAAACATTGCTAGCCGCCACAAAAACAACAAAAATCCTCTTTGCATTTCATCCTGTAGTGCTTGTAGCTCTTTAACTCTCCGGCTGTCTGTTTCTGCAGTTATTAGCTGGTAAAATCTTCTTTTACATTGTTAAATTGCAGTGTCCAACCACAGCTCTGCAGCTCTGCAGCAGACAGGTTCAGTAATGGTGGAGCTCCATTTGCACTGTGATTTAACATTTTAAAACCAGAGTTTACCAGCTGGTAACTGCAGGAACAGACAGCCGGAGAGTTTAAGAGTTATCCTGTTTTGAGGAAATTTACTGTACACGAGTCATAACCGAGAGAAAAAATAGGCCTAAATGTGTAATTTCAGAAAACATGTTTATTGAGACAAACAACTTTTTGATCTACAAATCTAGCCTCATTATTTAAAAAAAAAATTAAAAATTGCTGACGCAGTTATATGATGCATGGAAGTGGGTCTTTCAGGACTCACTCAAATAAAAATGTCCCGCCACTGAAAACAACAGCTGTTAAACTAAAGGCTTTAATAGTAAACTGTAACAACACGAGCTGTAGCAGGTTCAGCATCTACATGCAAATTAAATAAATAACATGCTTACATCTGTTGTAAAATTTTGTGTCCATAACTCCATCAGTCTGTTCAGCAGTAAGCTATTTCTTGTGCAGATTGTCTTTGAATGAGCGAGCCAACCAATCAAGCTTCATCACAACAAGCATGATTGGCTGGAAGGATGTCACATGAGAATAGATGTGTAAACACAGATGTAGGATCCATAATTTATTATCCTGATCATGTTGGGAAATAAATTAAAATGAGACTGATTATAACTTCTAATACTGTCAACTAAGTGTCACAAAATGACCAAATTATTATACATTATGGGATTTTTGGCATTCTTAATCGTAAAGAAGGCAAAATTATCATACAAATATGATAATTATCGTCCATCTGGCAATGCTGGTGGGTGGGCTGCGCAGACTCACACTCAAGAATGGGGATGGGGAGAGGAGGGCATTATCATCATGGATGTACAAAGAGAACACTGGTAGGAGTGTGTTTGGTTATTAGTAATAATAATCAAAATATTATTAATATTCATTAATAATTTGGGCACAAACTATTAAAGGACCTCACAAGGGGGGACAAAAAGGCTGATATTATGATAGCCTCACACGGGACACCAATATGTTGGATTAGTAATAATTCATAATTATCAGAGATACTTATGAATTAAATAAATAATAAAATCAAGAAATTATTAATATTGATTAATAATACAGGGCACCAACCATTAGAGAGCCTCACATGGGGACATCAACTGTCGGATTTGTGAGGAGCACAGCTGGTTATTAGCAATAATTAAATAATTAAAACAAAAAAATTATTAATATGATTTAACAATTACAGGGCACCACCCGGGAACCGGGACTAACAACCAAACAAGGTAGTCTAATAAAAGAGTTGAAATCCCTCAGATATTAACATTCTAGGTGAACAAAGAAGGTTTGAATTCGAGCTCTGACTTCCTCAATCAGCCACTTTTCACAATATGTAAAACACAATAATGACAAAAAACTTCTCTTCAAAGATATAACAGTGTTTAGACAACCACTCAAAAGTGGTGGCGGGGAGAGGAAGGCATTATCATCATGGATGTATAAAGAGAACTGGATACAGCGTCGGAGGCGGGGCCTTGTTCATTCCTATGAAAGTTGCTCAGTGGCGCATGAAGCCAAAAAAGTTCAACTTCTTCTGCATCACCTCCGCCTCTGTTAGGCCCATAGAGCAAGTGCATTAGTGACTTTCGCCAGCCGAGCCGGCTACTAGAACAAGTCAGTCATGCGGCTCCTCTAGAATTTTGAAATGTGATCGAACCGAATGGATCAAATTCTGATAGTGAGACGAGTAATTTCGTGGGAGTTGTGATGCTCAGAATTATCCATTGATTTACAGACGCCTCTTTCACAATGTAAGTTTATGGGAAAAAGTCTTTTAGGGCCCAATATCGTATGTATATGATCGTATATGTAATTACACAGTTTGGCTACCATGTCAAATTGGCTTCACAGCCCGGCGCCGTTCCTGGGGGCTTGGTCATCATTCTACCATTTCTATTAATTTCATGATGCAGAGAACTCCCAAACGGTCGACTCTATGTCAGCATTGTTCCCGCCTTTTCAGGGCTGATTTTAAACAGCAGTTGAGCCATTTTTAACCCATGAAATGCTGGTTTTTATACATTTGGTGTCAATGTCAATATTAATATATGTATATAACAGCAGCATTGATGTGTTTCATCACAGTACAGTTATAATTTAGATTACAGCTCAAAAAACACATTTTAGAGTGCATTGTCTATTTAATTCTGTGAATAACGATGACAAAATTAAACTCATCTGTTGTCAGTTTGTGTGTCAAAGATCATCTATGAGGGAAGAAGCTCCACTCTGTAACACAAATAGTGTTTCTGTAGTTACAACAACTCCAACAGAGTGAGACATCTTCTCTCTAGAGGATCAGGAGTCACATTCTCCATTTCAACTGTCATTCACATCAGATTAATCATTTCATCTGATCAATCAATAGTTTTCACTCAGGACCTTCAGGATTTGGATTAAGTATGATGGCATATCTCTGGCAAAATCTGCAAGTGCAAATGATAACAATGTATGGATGTAAAGGAGTCACACGTGCAACTCAAACAGCCGCTTATGAATCTTATTTTTGCTCGTACAAGCAATATTGTAGTCTGCGAGGAGGAAACAATGCACTGAGCATGTGCAGAATGTGGAGGAGCATGTGATTGTTTCCGAGTACACTACTCCAATCACCCGTCTCCTGCTACAAAACTTTCACCTGCTCGCTCGGAAGTGTTTTTTCTTTTTGGCAGTAAGTGGGTGGACCCAGTCACCACCGTATCCCTAAATATAATTGATTGAGCCGGTCTGCCATCTTGGACAGCTAGGTACAGCAGCACTACTTTGATAAACCATATAGACCAGTGCTATATTAAAAGTGCCCTGAGATAACTGCTGTTGTGATTTGCTGCTATATAAATAAAACTGACATAGAACAATGTACCTGAATGTGTTTTTCTGAGCTCTGTCTCGCACATACATAAACCCTAACAATAGGTTCATAGGCCACACACAGGGAGAGATAACACAATGGTCGAACAAAGACCACTACGACAGGTATGAAGGCTGTTTTTTATTACCTGTACTCTGCTACATTTCAGAGGGAAATCGTGACAGTTTTACAGATTACAACTCACAAACAAAATATGTGATGATCTTAAATATGATGTTTTGCTGCAGACAGTGAATTCTACTTTGTCATTTTCAGCTGAGTTTACAGTACACATGGATTTTATTTCTCTACTAGGTTCATGTAAGTTTTGCAAATGTATAAACTTTAACAATGTGTTCATCTTTCAGCAAAGGTGAAGGTGTACTCGGTGGTTACTGGTAAAACTTTTGGAGCCCATCAAGTCCTACTGGACAAAGTGAAGAATGTTGAAACCACCAGAGACCTGCAGGAAAGCCACGTGGTTATCGTCTTCTGTCCAATCACGTCTCGTGTTGGATCAGATGTGGAGGCAGCCATGACAGACATTACAGGTGAAGGAAAGACTTGTTGTTTCTAACTTGTTCTGACTGAAATCTGTGCAGCTCAGACATCATGTTCAGATCAGATTCTGCAGATCAACACTCAGAACCAGAGTTCATGTTGAGTCTGAAGCTTCTTTCGGTCAGGATGAACATCACAGGGGGAGGTTGGGAATGAAATGAGTGAACCATGGATCTGGTCTGTAACAGAGATGGACATTCAGCAGTACACAGCAGCACCAACCTGTAGCTGACATTACAGCAGCACATCTGATCAGCTTTGATGGGGTCTTGCTCTCCTGATGCTTTTATTTGTCTCTGTCGTCATTTTGGCTCAAACAGGCCGATATGTTGCTGTTAGCATGTTTCCATCTGTCAGATCAGCAAAAACATTTGAACACAAAAGTCAAATTTCACTCTGAGCTGATAAAATGCAGCAGAAGTAAAAACCTTTAAAATACGAGGACGTCAGTCTAGACGGGATTTAAATGACAGGAGGAGCAGCGAGTTCACTGAAGAACAGTCGCTCACAGTTTTTCCTTTTATAGTCAAAACTGCTGTAGATAATTATATCAACACAAGTCTTGTTTAATTCCTGATAAATATGACCTCTTATCATCTAATAATGTTAAATGCTCCCACATGAAGAGAAGCATGCAAACCGAGGGCACGCCCTTCTGAACCCGGCTGTTTAGGTCATACCATAGACTTATTAATAATATAATTAATAATATAATCAGCTTCATTTAAATAACACAAGTCTGCCATCTGCCCCATTCAAACACAGTTTTAATTCCTCCATTTAAATGAAAAAATATCTGCATTTCATGAACAGATGAACAGAAATGTCACGCTGGTAACTTTTAACCCTTAAATGGAAAAGCACATATAAATATTTTTTAAAATTAATTAATTGCTATTTTCTAATGTATCACAGCTAAAAAGACACAATTTCATGATTTTTTTTCAAAATATGAGGTTTATTTTTCTATTAAAACTCTGTGTCTCCTGAGATTCTTTTCCTATTTCAGGTATAAATTTAACATTTTCCCCCGTTTTAATAGTTCACATCAACTTTTAAACATTTTATAAATAATTAGTTAGCTACTTTCTTTCATGCTTTGCAAACAACATTTTAAAAAAGTGACAAAAACTGAACAAAACATAGTTATTCACATGTTTTGAACGCTGGAAACAAATTTAGTCTCTGAATAAACAACAAACTATTTAACAAACATTTATGAATGTAGTGGCAACATTTTATACAAGAGTGGAATGCAGTTGCTTCTTACAGTTTAAGTAATAACAAGTAAATGTTCATTTTGCTTCAACCTATACTGACTTCACTAAAGTTTTTACATTTGCTGTTATAAACATGTATGAGGGGGAAAATCCTCTGCTGCACAGGAAGTGGTGCATTTTAAGTGTATGGAAGGAACAACAATGGTTCGTTTGAAAGAAATATGAGAAGTTGCAGTCCGAGTGTCTTTATTATTACGGTTTGTCAGCCAGTGCCGACACTGAGTGCAGAACACCAAAGCAGTTACCAAACGTGCTATAAAATCACAAAAAACAAGGACATTGAGGATTTTTACTGTAAATACACAAAGCCTCCCCTACACTAGCAATATCCTATCAGCAATAGAAGCTGAGTAAACAGTTGTGAGCAGTTTGAACAGTGACAATGCAAAGCCTCACTTTGCACTTCTGACACATGATGGAGGTCTGTCCATCCTGACACATCCTGCATCGGCCTTTCTGACAGGATAGAGAAGTGGTCAATCCCATCATATCTCATATCATCCACAGATCTGGAGACTTTTGGCTGTTTGATTACTCTTAGTGGTGTATAGTCTTCATTTCCTTTGGAGGGTAATTCCAAACAGGAGAAGGACCAGCAAAGACAAAGACAACATCTTTTACCACCCACTATCAACTCTGTCTTGGATTAACATACTGATTGATTTGAATTTACTGAGATTGTGAATGTATGTGAAACACAAAGGGAGATATTAACAGAAGATTTGTCTTTAGGTTCTTCTTAGAATATGAAAGATGATGTGATCATTCATTTTTACCACAAGACATTTACATTACATTAACATGTTTTCATTTAGCAAACGCTTTTATCCAAAGCGATGTACATATGAGACTGATACAACACAAGCAGGGATCTAGTCAGGAGACAACAACACGAGTAAGTGCCATAAAGCTGAAGTTTGGGACTGATAGGACGTAGATGCCAACAGGCAGTGCACCAAGGCAATGCATAGAGTTCATAAAAGCATGGTTTTGTTTTTTGGGGGGTTTTTTTGTCTTTTTTCGTTTTTTCTCTACCTTCTGGGTCTGTAGTCTTTTCTTAAAGATTGAGAAGGACTCTGCAGTTCAAACAGAGTTTGGCAACTTGTGCCACCACCGGGGAACTACAGAGGAGAAGAGTCTAGCTAGTGACTTAGGGCCCTGTTGTGGTACCAGGCGCCTTTCATTGGCAGAGCGTAGTGGGGGGAGGGAGTCTAGACCTGAATGAGGGAGTTCAGGTAGGCAGGAGCCATTTTAGTTGCTGTTTTGTAAGTGAGTGTCAGGGTTTTGAATTTGATGCGGGCAGCAACTGGGAGCCAGTGGAGGGATGTCAACAGCGGGGTGACATGTGTTGTTTTGGGCTGATTGAAGACCAGACGTGCCGCTGCGTTCTGAATCATCTGCAGTGGTTTAAGTGTACATGCAGGGAGGCCAGTAAGGAGTTGCAGTAGTCAATGCGTGATATAACGAGAGCCTGTTCCAGGAGTTGTGCTGCATGCTCAGACAGGTAGGGTCTGATCTTCCTGATGATGTACATGGCGAATTAACAGGATTGAGCGACTGAGGCCACGTGAACCTTAAAGGTTAGTTGGTCATCGATCATGACACCCAAGTTCTGGGCAGACTTTGTAGGCATGAGTTGGGTTGATTCAAGCTGGATGCTGATGTTTTGTTGTATGGAAGGACTGGCTGGCATGACAAGGAGCTCGAACTTAGGTTAAGCTGAAGGTGGCGTTCTTTCAGCCATGCTGATATATCAGCAAGGCATGATGAGATCCTAGCCGACACTGTGTGGTCTTCCGGTGGGAATGACAGGAAGAGCAGTGCTATGAGAAACCATGGGAGCAGATGATTGCACCAGGTGAGGTGGTGTATAATGAGAAAAGAAGGGGACCAAGCACTGACACTTGAGGAACCCCTGTGGATAAGTTGTGCAGTTTGGACACTTCTCCCCTCAAAGATACTCTAAAATATCTCCCTGACAGGTAGGACATGAACCAGCGGAGGGCAGATCCTGAGATACGAGCTCAGTGAGTGTGGAGAGGAAGAGCTGGTGGTTAACTGGACAAATATTAATATTATTTTAAAAGTGTGAAGAAGTTCAAAAATCTTCAACAGTGATTCTTCATAATACTTTTGTTGTTGTCACGCTGACATCATCAGACTGTTTCTCTGATATTTTCTCAGAGGTATGATATGGCTCAGGAGGTAGAGCGGGTCGCCCACTAATCGGAAGATTGGTGGTTCGATTCCCGGCTCCTCCAGTCTGCATGTCAAAGTGTAACTGAAACCCTAATTGGTCCTGATGGCTGTGCCATTAGTGTATGAATGTGTGTGAATGGTTAGTTCCCTCTGATGGGCAGGTTGGGACCTTGCATGGTGGCCCCTGTACCTATTCAACAATTGAATGTGTGTGAATGGGTGAATGTGACACATAGTGTAAAAGCGCTGAGTGGCCAGAAGACTAAAAAGGTGCTATACAAGTACAATCCATTTACCATTGTGGTAAATTCTTCTCATTAGTTTAGCGGCAGAAACACTTTGTTTTGTGCTCCATTGTGTCTTCATCAGGAACTGAAGTATCTTTACTTGTAGTAGTTTGATATGTGAGGAGCCTAAACAAAGCGTATTTTTATTTAAGTGGAAAGAACACTTGAAGGAGACACATGAAGTCATTTGAAGGTATTAAAGATCTGGAATTGTGTAAAACAATAAAACAAGTCAACAAGACTCAGTCAGAATTTTCTACCATTTCCTCTTTAATCTGTGATGAAGTTTTAAAACATGTTTTCTTTCTGTTCCTCAGCTAAAGGAATATAATATATCTGTGCTAAAGCTAAGCTAGTGACCTTAGACACGATCTCACTGTTCTGAAACATCCTGTTGAGTCTCATCCTTCATTCAGGGTCAGACATTACTGCAGGTAAACATGCTGCTGCATTCATTAGCTAACATTCTGATTGGCTGGAGGTGAACTGGGAGGAAAGAATAAGTTATTGAAGTCATGAATGTGCCAGAATCACTAACATACACTCCTGTCATGGTTTTATTTGAAGGAGGAGAACGTTCTCCTGCAGGTTCCTCTGTTCAAGAAATCTCATGTTCTTCTCTGGTGTTTCAGGCTCCTGTGGTCAGAAACCTGTGATCCTGGTGCTGATGCATCACACCAGAGATGTTGACTATTCAACTGATGGAAAGAGATGGTCTGACGTGTATGACAACGTTGTGTTGGATGTTCACGTTCTTTTCCACGAGACAGAGAGGGGATTACTGACCTGTCCAAAGAATCATCAGGCAGTTGATCAAATACAGAAAGAGCTCCAGAAACACGGTAAATACACCTGCTTCAGATGTTATCAGCACCTTAAATTGTAATTACGTACCCTGACATACCACATTTGACTGCTGTTTAATCAGATGTTTTTACTGCATTTTACTGCATTCATAACCGACAGTTTCCACATTTAAACCATAATGTGGTGTTAACTGTTGCCACACTCATTTTAACCCAAACCATTATCTTTCCCTAACCCTAACCAAGTGGTTTTAGTGCCTAAACCTAACCAGACCTTAACCACAGCGTTGTCACACTTTTGCAGTGAGAAGGAATTCACAAGTACAGGTGGGAACTATTGAATTCCCAGTTTTTGTCAATATAGTGCATGGGATGCAGGTGTAGCTGACCTTCCTGTAGTACTCAGGTCTCGTTATAAAAATGCTGCAGGGCACCACACAGGGCTGAGCAAAAAGAAAGTAGTGGCAGTCCAACAAAAAAGTTGAACTAGAGTCAACTTTTGCTGGTACACAACCAGACATCACGCTGCGTTGGCCAATCACATACATGCAAGTGCACATTCCTGGTGGATTACTTTGTAACGTGAATCATGTATTCGACTGTCTACCTCGCCACTGCCATGACGAAAGATGACGAACTTTGAACTTTCTGCACTTTCTACATTTTAAACATTTTTAACCAACATACACACTAGGCGTCTTTCTGACATATTCAGTGTTCTCTTCCCTGTGACACTTGGCCATTGTTCTATTATCTGTTTTGTTGTTTTAACTGCATACTTTTCTAATGCAGGACGAGGCTGTATTTCTATCATTTAAAAAATAAACTATACTGCATAGCAGGCCTAATCACTTACCAGACAACCTACTATTTCTTCCACATTTCTTTTTTTCATGTCACAATAAACAAAATATGATGAATTGTACAGCTCCAGGAAACCAGAGACTGCAATGATCAATTTCTCTTCCATTGCCAATATGTAACAGAACAGATATTTGATAGGAACTTAAGTACAGGTGGTTGCTGTGGGAAGAAAAACAAATCCTGATCTGCAATTGGTTGCTGCTTCAGCAGTGTTGACGCTAATTTGCATAAAGTTTAACTCTGCTGAACTTCAACTCGTCGCTCTTGGCGCTGGCATCACGCTGCTCGCTGCTGCCAAGGCGTCTGAAGCCCTCCGTTGCCAGCGTTCACTGCTTTTGTCGTTCATGAATCTTTGGGTGTGAGTGCACACTAACACATGCTGATGTGAGACTGGTTTGGGGTATCAGCCTCACATCAAATAGTGAATTCCACTGTATGCAGAATGTTGCGTGCATGTCTGCTCAGTGTTATATTTTCACAGCTCACAGTCAATAAGTATCATACAATAAGTTGGGCCTGGAGGTTTGGTTACAGCAGTTGTGCCGGGTTGATGTGCCCTGTGGTGGTGGAGCCCAATGTGATCTTTTAATGGGGCCCAAAATCCCTGTCGGCACCCCTGCACATTATTCTTACACGTCAGCAGGACTGAATCAATCCAGACGCAGATGAAACATTTTGTTATGGAAAGGATTGATTCAGAGGAGCTTTCAGCCTGATCAATATTTACAACGTTCAGATTAAATCAAACCATTCATGCTGATTAATCTGGACTCAACAAATGAGTCGTATCACATTTATGAACATGAGGTAAAAATATCGCTTGTTTCTTTCACACCACAGCAGATAAACACAGACTGAACAACATACAAGAAAACCAAGAAGGGAGCAAGTCTGAGTCTGACGGACAAGATCAGTGGAAGATGGACTTCAAGATTGCTATTGGTTTTATTCTTGGTGTTGGTGTTACTCTTCTTCTCCAGCGTACAGGTGCATTCAATGTTTTGTCTTGTCTTATGCTTCATATTATCTTCAACTTTAGATGTTACAGTGTGGTGTTGTTCAGAGAGAATATCTTCAGGGTCAGTGTGGAGAGCAGGAACATGTGGAGACGTCAGTGTTCAATTAAGACAGACTTGTTAAAACATCAACCTGTCCTTTAAATACAATTTAGAGGACTTTCTGTTTTATGCTATTTCTGATATGTTTTATTTATCTGACAGCTGTACTTACTTTTCAGATCAGTTTTCATATTCCAGATGTTTCTGTGTTGTTAGCATTTCCACCAGAAACACATTTCCTCCCTAAACTTCTCACATTTTAAATATTTAAGGCCCAAAGTGAAAAAACTCTTCAATATTTCACCAAAAAAAGCAAAAATGAGAAAAAGTTCTGAAAAATTAATCCAATTCATTTTTTCCTCTCTCTCCCATTAATCAGCTCACGACCCCTCAGATTTATCTGCTGACCCTTTGGAGGGGCCCGACCCCTAGGTTGGGAACCACTGGACTAAACTAGCTAACCGTATATAAAGTAGTTGAAACTAGCTCCACCTCCAGCAGCTACAACAGTAACATGCTACTCTAACACTGATGCTTCACTATTAATAATCTAATGATGTCATATATAATAATCTATCAGTCAGAGGGACCAAACCACTACTTTTACTGCAATACTTTAACTACATCAAGCTCATAATACTTATGTACTTTTACTGCAATACTTTAACTACATCAAGCTCATAATACTTATGTACTTTTACTGCAATACTTTAACTACATCAAGCTCATAATACTTATGTACTTTTACTGCAATACTTTAACTACATCAAGCTCATAATACTTATGTACTTTTACTGTAGTAGGACTTTTACTTGTAATGGAGTATTTTTGTATCACTGTTTACTGCAGTAAAGTATCTGAATACTTCTTCCATCACTGACAACATCTCACTTGTTTCCATCCTCAGGTGATGCTGGAACTGGCTCACAGGTGAGTGAACACACTTTAATGCTCTACTCTCCTCAGTCCTGAACACTGAAACTCTACTGGGAGCTGTGGGAGCTGTGGTCCTGTCTGCTCTGCTGAGAACAAGAACTATTTACAACTACTTGAAGCATGTAGATGCTTCTGTTTTTGTGGATTTTACCTCACTGCTGGTTTACTTTCAGCCACAGCTTTTAATTATTTAGCTTTGTTGTTAATTTTAAGACATTTTATTTAAATGTCCTCACCTGATGGGCTCTTATTCTTTCACAACCTTTGCTGTCCATAGCTGCGTTTACATGGACTCTAATATTCCACTAATAATCAGAATAAAAATGCCTCATGTAACCACCAGATCAGAAGGAATTTTCGGGTTGAGAAGGGTGGTGTAAACCTTTGATAATCCATTCAATAGGAATATATGAGCACCTAATAACCATGCAAACATTTAATCTGATCATTTCTCTCTGGCTGGAATAAATATATTCTTTCTGTGCATGTTTGCCCCACGTAGCGGTAACATTAGGTGATGTGGACGAGTTTCTGTGAGTCACAGAAACAAAACTGGTCTGTGGCTGATACAGCTTTTAGTTGGAGACCTTAAAAGTTTTAAGGATTGTTTAACGCCTCTATTTGGATGATATGTGGGGAAAACTAAAAAATCAAATTGCACTACAAATACATTAATCCCCAAGATGGTTTCTGTCATTTTAGGTTCGTTCTTATAACACTGATGTTTGTTTAAGTGCTCATTTTTTTCTGCTAAGTTTGTTTTCAATGAGTTATTTGATGATATAAAAAGGGGGTGTAACGTCATGATTGACAGCTGTGATTGACAGCAGCACTTTCTGATGGAAGACGCTAATGAACCTGTTCCTCTGTGATTCACTGCCTGCTGTAGCTGCTGGTTACCAGCTGGTTTTGGCTGGTTTACCTCCATCTCAGCTGCTGGGTTCACTTGGCTCTCATTGGCAGGACTGATAGTCAAGTTGAGGGGGTGTGTCCGGCGGGCTGTCACACCGCCCCCCCAGACTCTACTGTATAGAATTGCAAATGATGTCACACAAGCAAGATGCACTCCCTCCAGGAAATTAAAAATAAATGCAAATTAAAGAAATCTCTGCAATATTTGCAAGAGCTTTTAGCACTTTTGCTAAATTACAGCAGCGTTCTTCATGAAATGTCCAAATCAACAGACACTTGTGATTTGGACCAATTGTGGCGTTTGGTGTGGTGGTAACTTACGTCATCGCAGTGTTCAGCAAGGATTCAGGTGCATTCATGTGGAAGATGGACAAATCTCACCTGCCAACAAAAATGATGCCATAGACAAGCAAAACAATTCCCAAATGTTCCCAAATGAGGTTTGATTCTGTGAGTCAGAAGAATACAAGCTGATGTTAATCAGACAGCAGAGATGGACATAATCTACCTCAAACATAAACATCAAACTTTAATTTTATGTTGATGGATTTATTTTAACGGTATTATTGACAGATTTTATTTGCTGCTGATGTTGAGCTGAAAGTTTATTTAATAAAGGTTATAAATGGAACTCAAGTACAGTACTTTCTTTTTTATAGAACTTTGAGTCCTCATGGTTCTCATGTTCAGAAAATACATTAAACATTAGAGCTGAAATATAGTTGTTTCTGTGATATGCAGGATGCTTTTTATCCAAGGAAGTCATTACATATGACTCTTCACTGGTAGCAATTTAATTAAAACACATTATTTTACTTTGCTTGCAATTTTTCCCAATTCTTGCAATTTTACTGCAAAAAGAGACATAAAACATCACTAATTGTTTTCGGAAACTTAACGAAAAGCTGCTGCAAATTCAACTTTTTTGCCACAATAATCACAAAAAACCTCTGCGAAATCCTGGAGAGACACAAGATGGCAGCTCTTGATAATGCAATACATTGGCTTCATTTTGCATAGCAGCTGGAAGTGGAGACACGTCGTCCATCTTTATATACAGACTATGGTTTTAACCACCCTGTCTCTACCTCCTGTCTCTCCACAGGCTGACAAGGCCTCACAGACAGACTTTCAGCATCCTGAACATAAACTGGATACAAGTTCTCCACGTCATCCAGGTAGGCCTTCTCATCATTATTAGAGATGACACCATGTTATCAGCAGACTTTATTATGGAGGTGGAACTGTGTGTAGCAATGCAGTCATGTGTGTAAAGGCAGTACAGCAGGGGGCTCAAGATGCATCCTTGGGGGGAGGGGTTCAGTGTTGAGGGTGGGCTGTTCCACTGGGGCACCACCTGGGCCCCATAGTGTGGGGCCCACATGTGCCCCGCATTTCACGCCGGTAACGGGGCCCACAGTGGGTTGCCCCTGCGGTGGGCATTTATCTTCATTTATCTTCCTTCAGTCACCCCACACAGCCCCCAAAGGGGCATGTTGCTGGGATTAGGGTGAGAAAAACAATCAAAAGGCCTTCAGCAGATAAAAACTTTTAACAAACAGTAACAGGAACTATAGCCAATCAATTCTCTTCAAATAAAGTGACAAAAACCAATATGTTTCATACCACAAACAGATTTAAATTTTACATTCCAGTCCTTTTGGTTAACTGCCTTGGGCCCCGCACGGACTATCCCGCAGAGGGAGTCTGTGTGGGCATTCTGTGGGCAAGCCCACAGTGGGTTTCCCACAGAAAACCATGATGGGGGCCCAAAAGGGCAAGACTGCTGTAGGCCCTGCCCAGGCTATCCCACAGGGGGCCCATGTGGGTTTTCTGTGGGTAAGTCCAGCGGTGGGCTTGCCCACAGAAAGCCCACAGAGGGGCCCCAAAGGGCAAGATTGCTGTAGGCCCTGCATAGGCTTACTCACATGGGATCCACGTGGGATTGGTGTGGGTTTGCCCTGCCCACACTTCCCCACAGTAAACCCACACATACCCACAGTGGGCCCGCGTGGGCATGTTTGCTGGGGAGACGGACAGCGGACACTCTTTTTCACTTTGATGAAAGGAGTGTTCACTTTGATAAATACAGCATGTGTCTAAGGCATAATGCATCACATCTGCGCCAAGAAAACTCTGGAAAAGCTTAATTCAATCTGGCACTCAGTGTATTTTGTCTCTATGATTAACTTTAGAACTTTTAATACCACCAGTCTAAAGCAAACTGTAGCACAAACAGTAGTCATGGGCAGCTGATTTACATTTTAATGTGTGAGAGAGAATCATTGTATGAACCAGAAATACAGAAATCCATTTGACCTTTTGCTGATGAGGACTTCCAGTGTAAATAAAATATATTATAATGAATGAACCTGATCCAAATGTTTGTCTAATACGACGGCTGTTTCCTCAGAGGAAGGTAACTCCATCCCGTCAGCGTCCACAGGTGATAAGCAGGAGTCATCAGACAAGAAGGATTCAGGACAACAGAGCAGTGTTGATGGAGCAAAGACACAGGTTAGTCAACATGTTATAATGTGTCTGTTCACATGTGAGAAACCACACAAGCTTCACTCTCTGCAGCTGTAGAGATCTTTGAATAATGTGTAATCACTCAGCCGATCAGAATTTAGACTATTCCCTCGTCATCTGACCACAGCAGAGTGTGGGCGTCACATGACCTCTCTGCTGGAGGAGTGACTGCTGTCAGCTGTAACTACTGCTTTACTAATAAATGACAGATGGTTGATTCACTGTCACTGTAGCATCGTAACATCGCAAATTGTGTCGAAATTTTTGAGAGAAGCTGCTGCAAAATCAAACATTTTTTACAGCAGTAATCACAGAAAAACTCCCAGAGCAACTCAAGATGGCAACTCCTTATAATACAATATTTTGGCTTCATTTTGCATGGCAGCTGGAAGTGGAGACACGTCGTCCATCGTTATATACAGACTGTGGTTTTAACCGCCCTGTAACCACCTCCTGTCTCTCCACAGGCTGACACGTCCTCACAGAAAGACCCTCAGAATCCTGAACATGCACAGGATACAAGTTCTCCACGTCATCCAGGTAGGCCTTCTCATCATTATTAGAGATGACACTTGTTATCAGCAGACTATATAATGGAGGTGGAACTGTGTGTAGCAATGCAGTCATGTGTGTAAAGGCAGTATAGCAAGGGGCTCAAGAAGCAGTCTTGGGGGGGGGGGGGGTCCAGTGTTGAGGGTCAGGCTGCCTTAGGTGAACCTGCCCACCCTCACCACCTGGGGGCAGCCAGTCAGGAATTCCAGGACCCAGCTGCAGTGTTGAGACTACAATCCCTGAGCTTAGAGTCCAGCCTGAGGGGAATTGGAGGGGGTCAAGGGATGCAGGGAGAGAGGAGCAGATGACGTCTTTCATGAGTCTCTCAAAGCACTTCATAATGAGGGAGGGCAGGGCTACAGGGCAGTAATGATTTAGGCAGGAGGGTCTGGAAGTCTTTGGGACAGGGACTACGGAGGACTTCTTTAGTCATGAGGGACCTGGACCTGAGTGCCTCATTTCCTTCCCTTTCATGTACCAACATGCTCTGGAATGACAATGAACTTCCTTGAATCCTTGAATCCTTGAGATGCCATCTGGGCCAGCTGCCTTCCTGTTGTTGGTCCGTCTCAGAGCTCTCCTAACATCATGCTCTGACCCAGCAAACATACCCCTTTAGGGTCCATGTGGGGCCGCTGTGAGAATAAAATGAGCCCCGCAGGGGCAGCCCACTGCGGGCTCCGTTACTGGTGTGAAATGCGGGGCACGAGTGGGCCCCACACTATGGGGCCCACAGTGGTCCCGTGTGGGGCCCACACAGCCCACCTGGGCCCACTGGGGCACGTTGCGGGCCCACAGTGGGCCTCAGTGGGGCCCACACTCAGCCTACACTTTGGGCTGGGTGTGGGCTGTCCCACTGGGGCACCACCTGGGCCCCATAGTGTGGGGCCCACATGTGCCCCGCATTTCACACCGGTAAAGAGGCCCACAGTGGGCTGCCCCTGCGGGGCTCATTTTTCTTCCTTAAGTCACCCCACACAGCCCCCAAAGGGGTATGTTGCTGGGATTAGGGTGAGAAAAACAATCAAAAGGCCTTCAGCAGATAAAAACTTTTAACAAACAGTGACAGGAACTACAGCCAATCAATTCTCTTCAAATAAAGTGACAAAAACCGATATGTTTCATACCACAAACACAGATTTAAATTTTACATTCCAGACCTTTTGGTTAACTGCCTTGGGCCCCGCACGGACTATCCCACAGGGGAGCCTGTGTGGGCTTTCTGTGGGCAAGCCCACAGTGGGTTTCCCACAGAAACCCATGATGGGGGCCCAAAAGAGCAAGACTGCTGTAGGCCCTGCATGGACTATCCCACAGGGGGCCCATACGGGTTTTTTGTGGGAAAGTCCAACTGTAGGCTTGCCCACAGAAAGCCCACAGAGGGGCCCCAAATGGGCAAAACTGCTGTGGGCCCCGCATAGGCTTACCCACATGGGGTCCACGTGGGATTGGTGTGGGTTTGCCCTGCCCACACTTCCCCACAGTAAACCCACACATACCCACAGTGGGCCCGTGTGGGCATGTTTGCTGGGGAGACGGACAGCGGACACTCTTTTTCACTTTGATGAAAGGAGTGTTCACTTTGATAAATACAGCATGTGTCTAAGGCATAATGCATCACATCTGCGCCAAGAAAACTCTGGAAAAGCTTAATTCAATCTGGCACTCAGTGTATTTTGTCTCTATGATTAACTTTAGAACTTTTAATACCACCAGTCTAAAGCAAACTGTAGCACAAACAGTAGTCATGGGCAACTGCTTTACATTTTAATGTGTGAGAGAGAATCATTGTATGAACCAGAAATACAGAAATCCATTTGACCTTTTGCTGATGAGGACTTCCAGTGTAAATAAAATATATTATAATGAATGAACCTGATCCAAATGTTTGTCTAATACGACGGCTGTTTCCTCAGAGGAAGGTAACTCCATCCCGTCAGCGTCCACAGGTGATAAGCAGGAGTCATCAGACAAGAAGGATTCAGGACAACAGAGCAGTGATGATGGAGCAAAGACACAGGTTAGTCAACATGTTATAATGTGTCTGTTCACATGTGAGAAACCACACAAGCTTCACTCTCTGCAGCTGTAGAGATCTTTGAATAATGTGTAATCACTCAGCCGATCAGAGTTTAGACTATTCCCTCGTCATCTGACCACAGCAGAGTGTGGGCGTCACATGACCTCTCTGCTGGAGGAGTGACTGCTGTCAGCTGTAACTACTGCTTTACTAATAAATGACAGATGGTTGATTCACTGTCACTGTAGCATCGTAACATCGCAAATTGTGTCAAAATTTATGAGAGAAGCTGCTGCAAAATCAAACATTTTTTACAGCAGTAATCACAGAAAAACTCCCAGAGCAACTCAAGATGGCAACTCCTTATAATACAATATTTTGGCTTCATTTTGCATGGCAGCTGGAAGTGGAGAAACGTCGTCCATCGTTATATACAGACTGTGGTTTTAACCGTCCTGTAACCACCTCCTGTCTCTCCACAGGCTGACACGTCCTCACAGAAAGACCCTCAGAATCCTGAACATGCACAGGATACAAGTTCTCCACGTCATCCAGGTAGGCCTTCTCATCATTATTAGAGATGACACCATGTTATCAGCAGACTATATAATGGAGGTGGAACTGTGTGTAGCAATGCAGTCATGTGTGTAAAGGCAGTATAGCAAGGGGCTCAAGAAGCAGTCTTGGGGGGGGGGGGGGGTCCAGTGTTGAGGGTCAGGCTGCCTTAGGTGAACCTGCCCACCCTCACCACCTGGGGGCAGCCAGTCAGGAATTCCAGGACCCAGCTGCAGTGTTGAGACTACAATCCCTGAGCTTAGAGTCCAGCCTGAGGGGAATTGGAGGGGGTCAAGGGATGCAGGGAGAGAGGAGCAGATGACGTCTTTCATGAGTCTCTCAAAGCACTTCATAATGAGGGAGGTCAGGGCTACAGGGCAGTAATGATTTAGGCAGGAGGGTCTGGAAGTCTTTGGGACAGGGACTACGGAGGACTTCTTTAGTCATGAGGGACCTGGACCTGAGTGCCTCATTTCCTTCCCTTTCATGTACCAACATGCTCTGGAATGACAATGAACTTCCTTGAATCCTTGAATCCTTGAGATGCCATCTGGGCCAGCTGCCTTCCTGTTGTTGGTCCGTCTCAGAGTTCTCCTAACGTCATGCTCTGACCCAGCAAACATACCCCTTTGGGACCCATGCGGGGCCGCTGTGAGAATAAAATGAGCCCCGCAGGGGCAGCCCACTGCGGGCTCCGTTACTGGTGTGAAATGCGGGGCACGAGTGGGCCCCACACTATGGGGCCCACAGTGGTCCCGAGTGGGGCCCACACAGCCCACCTGGGCCCACTGGGGCAGGTTGCGGGCCCACAGTGGGCCTCAGTGGGGCCCACACTCAGCCTACACTTTGGGCTGGGTGTGGGCTGTCCCACTGGGGCACCACCTGGGCCCCATAGTGTGGGGCCCACATGTGCCCCGCATTTCACACCGGTAACGAGGCCCACAGTGGGCTGCCCCTGCGGAAAACTCCCACTGGTTCCCAAATGTGCAAAACTGCTTTGGGCCCCTTCATGGGCTATCCCACAGGGGGGTCTGTGTGGGCATTCTGTGGGCAAGCCCACAGTGGGTTTCCTGCAGAAAACCCTCATTGGGGCCTGAAGAAGTAAAACTGCTGTGGGTTCTGCATGGGCTATCCCACAGCGGGACCTGTTTTGGCATTCTGTGGGCAAGCCCACAATGGGTTTCCCACAGAAACCATGATGGGGGCCCAAAAGGGCAAGACTGCTGTAGGCCCTGCATAGGGCCAAACAGTGACAGGAACTACAGCCAATCAATTCTCTTCAAATAAAGTGACAAAAACCGATATGTTTCATACCACAAACACAGATTTAAATTTTACATTCCAGACCTTTTGGTTAACTCCCTTGGGCCCCGCACGGACTATCCCACAGTGGGGCCTCTGTCGGCATTCTGTGGGCAAGCCCACATTAGCTATCACACGGGAAACCCTCATGGTGGCCCCAAAGGGCAAAACTGCTGTGGGCCCTGCCTGGGCTATCCCACAGGGGAGCCTGTGTGGGCTTTCTGTGGGCAAGCCCACAGTGGGTTTCCCACAGAAACCCATGATGGGGGCCCAAAAGGGCAAGACTGCTGTAGGCCCTGCATGGACTATCCCACAGGGGGCCCATACAGGTTTTTTGTGGACAAGTCCAACTGTAGGCTTGCCCACAGAAAGCCCACAGAGGGGCCCCAAATGGGCAAAACTGCTGTGGGCCCCGCATAGGCTTACCCACATGGGGTCCACGTGGGATTGGTGTGGGTTTGCCCTGCCCACACTTCCCCACAGTAAACCCACACATACCCACAGTGGGCCCGTGTGGGCATGTTTGCTGGGGAGACGGACAGCGGACACTCTTTTTCACTTTGATGAAAGGAGTGTTCACTTTGATAAATACAGCATGTGTCTAAGGCATAATGCATCACATCTGCGCCAAGAAAACTCTGGAAAAGCTTAATTCAATCTGGCACTCAGTGTATTTTGTCTCTATGATTAACTTTAGAACTTTCAATACCACCAGTCTAAAGCAAACTGTAGCACAAACAGTAGTCATGGGCAGCTGATTTACATTTTAATGTGTGAGAGAGAATCATTGTATGAACCAGAAATACAGAAATCCATTTGACCTTTTGCTGATGAGGACTTCCAGTGTAAATAAAATATATTATAATGAATGAACCTGATCCAAATGTTTGTCTAATACGACGGCTGTTTCCTCAGAGGAAGGTAACTCCATCCCGTCAGCGTCCACAGGTGATAAGCAGGAGTCATCAGACAAGAAGGATTCAGGACAACAGAGCAGTGATGATGGAGCAAAGACACAGGTTAGTCAACATGTTATAATGTGTCTGTTCACATGTGAGAAACCACACAAGCTTCACTCTCTGCAGCTGTAGAGATCTTTGAATAATGTGTAATCACTCAGCCGATCAGAGTTTAGACTATTCCCTCGTCATCTGACCACAGCAGAGTGTGGGCGTCACATGACCTCTCTGCTGGAGGAGTGACTGCTGTCAGCTGTAACTACTGCTTTACTAATAAATGACAGATGGTTGATTCACTGTCACTGTAGCATCGTAACATCGCAAATTGTGTCGAAATTTTTGAGAGAAGCTGCTGCAAAATCAAACATTTTTTACAGCAGTAATCACAGAAAAACTCCCAGAGCAACTCAAGATGGCAACTCCTTATAATACAATATTTTGGCTTCATTTTGCATGGCAGCTGGAAGTGGAGACACGTCGTCCATCGTTATATACAGACTGTGGTTTTAACCGCCCTGTAACCACCTCCTGTCTCTCCACAGGCTGACACGCCCTCACAGAAAGACCCTCAGAATCCTGAACATGCACAGGATACAAGTTCTCCACGTCATCCAGGTAGGCCTTCTCATCATTATTAGAGATGACACTTGTTATCAGCAGACTATATAATGGAGGTGGAACTGTGTGTAGCAATGCAGTCATGTGTGTAAAGGCAGTATAGCAAGGGGCTCAAGAAGCAGCCTTGGGGGGGGGGGGGGGGGCCAGTGTTGAGGGTCAGGCTGCCTTAGGTGAACCTGCCCACCCTCACCACCTGGGGGCAGCCAGTCAGGAATTTCAGGACCCAGCTGCAGTGTTGAGACTACAATCCCTGAGCTTAGAGTCCAGCCTGAGGGGAATTGGAGGGGGTCAAGGGATGCAGGGAGAGAGGAGCAGATGACGTCTTTCATGAGTCTCTCAAAGCACTTCATAATGAGGGAGGTCAGGGCTACAGGGCAGTAATGATTTAGGCAGGAGGGTCTGGAAGTCTTTGGGACAGGGACTACGGAGGACTTCTTTAGTCATGAGGGACCTGGACCTGAGTGCCTCATTTCCTTCCCTTTCATGTACCAACATGCTCTGGAATGGCAATGAACTTCCTTGAATCCTTGAATCCTTGAGATGCCATCTGGGCCAGCTGCCTTCCTGTTGTTGGTCCGTCTCAGAGTTCTCCTAACGTCATGCTCTCACCCAGCAAACATACCCCTTTGGGACCCATGCGGGGCCGCTGTGAGAATAAAATGAGCCCCGCAGGGGCAGCCCACTGCGGGCTCCGTTACTGGTGTGAAATGCGGGGCACGAGTGGGCCCCACACTATGGGGCCCACAGTGGTCCCGAGTGGGGCCCACACAGCCCACCTGGGCCCACTGGGGCATGTTGCGGGCCCACAGTGGGCCTCAGTGGGGCCCACACTCAGCCTACACTTTGGGCTGGGTGTGGGCTGTCCCACTGGGGCACCACCTGGGCCCCATAGTGTGGGGCCCACATGTGCCCCGCATTTCACACCGGTAACGAGGCCCACAGTGGGCTGCCCCTGCGGGGCTCATTTTTCTTCCTTAAGTCACCCCACACAGCCCCCAAAGGGGTATGTTGCTGGGATTAGGGTGAGAAAAACAATCAAAAGGCCTTCAGCAGATAAAAACTTTTAACAAACAGTGACAGGAACTACAGCCAATCAATTCTCTTCAAATAAAGTGACAAAAACCGATATGTTTCATACCACAAACACAGATTTAAATTTTACATTCCAGACCTTTTGGTTAACTGCCTTGGGCCCCGCACGGACTATCCCACAGTGGGGCCTCTGTCGGCATTCTGTGGGCAAGCCCACATTAGCTATCACACGGGAAACCCTCATGGTGGCCCCAAAGGGCAAAACTGCTGTGGGCCCTGCCCGGGCTATCCCACAGGGGAGCCTGTGTGGGCTTTCTGTGGGCAAGCCCACAGTGGGTTTCCTACAGAAACCCATGATGGGGGCCCAAAAGGGCAAGACTGCTGTAGGCCCTGCATGGACTATCCCACAGGGGGCCCATATGGGTTTTTTGTGGGCAAGTCCAACTGTAGGCTTGCCCACAGAAAGCCCACAGAGGGGCCCTAAATGGGCAAAACTGCTGTGGGCCCCGCATAGGCTTACCCACATGGGGTCCACGTGGGATTGGTGTGGGTTTGCCCTGCCCACACTTCCCCACAGTAAACCCACACATACCCACAGTGGGCCCGCGTGGGCATGTTTGCTGGGGAGACGGACAGCGGATGTCCGTGTGCCCGCATTTCACGCTGGTAACGAGGCCCACAGTGGGCTGCCCCTGCGGGGCCCCACACAGCCCCCAAAGGGGCATGTTTGCTGGGATTAGGGTGAGAAAAACAATCAAAAGGCCTTCAGCAGATAAAAACTTTTAACAAACAGTGACAGGAACTACAGCCAATCAATTCTCTTCAAATAAAGTGACAAAAACCAATATGTTTCATACCACAAACACAGATTTAAATTTTACATTACAGTCATTTGGTTAACTGCCTTTGGCCACTTATGGACTATACCACTAGGGGGCCTGTGTCAGCATTCTGTGGGCAAGCCCACATTAACTATCACACGGGAAACCCTCATGGTGGCAAACCCCGTGCAGGGTCCAAAGCAAAACTGCTTCCCCCAAAGGGCAGAACTGCTGTGGGCCCTACAGAGGCTATCCCGCAGGGGAGCCCGTGGGGGGTTTCTGTGGGGTCTGTGTGGGCATACTGTGGGCAAGCCCACAGTGGGTTTCCTGCAGGAAACCCTCATTGGGGCCTGAAGAAGTAAAACTGCTGTGGGCTCTGCATGGGCTATCCCACAGCGGGACCTGTTTGGGCATTCTGTGGGCAAGCCCACAATGGGTTTCCCACAGAAAACCATGATGGGGGCCCAAAAGGGCAAGACTGCTGTAGGCCCTGCATAGGTTTACTCACATGGGGTCCACGTGGGATTGGTGTGGGTTTGCCCTGCCCACACTTCCCCACAGTAAACCCACACATACCCACAGTGGGCCCGCATGGGCATGTTTGCTAGGGAGACGGACAGCGGACACTCTTTTTCACTTTGATGAAAGGACTGTTCACTTTGATAAATACATCATGTGTCTAAGGCATAATGCATCACATCTGCGCCAAGAAAACTCTGGAAAAGCTTAATTCAATCTGGCACTCAGTGGATTTTGTCTCTATGATTAACTTTAGAACTTTTAATACCACCAGTCTAAAGCAAACTGTAGCACAAACAGTAGTCATGGGCAGCTAATTTACATTTTAATGTGTGAGAGAGAATCAAGTGTATGAACCAGAAATACAGAAATCCATTTGAGCTTTTGATGATGAGGACTTACATTTGTAATAAAATATATTATAATGAATGAACCTGATCCAAATGTTTGTCTAATACGACGGCTGTTTCCTCAGAGGAAGGTAGCTCCATCCCGTCAGCGTCCACAGGTGATGAGCAGGAGTCATCAGACAAGAAGGAATCAGGACAACAGAGCAGTGATGATGGAGCAAAGACACACAGGTTAGTCAACATGTTATAATGTGTCTGTTCAACCCAGTCTCACGGTAATTCGTGAAATAGTCGTCAAATTTAATTTTAGATTTGTGTACATGAACATGAATTTTCCATTTTTTCATGACAATCAGCACAACTTTCAAATTAATGTATTTCAGCCTGAAGTCCTATGTTATCCTATTTTTATGGCAGTTTTGGATAGAAGAACGCTACATTACCCATGATCCTCAGCCACCGTTGCTATTGAGATAAAGAAAGTCTGCTTTGTCACACTTTAAAAAACTTCTATATACTATCATATCTACTATTTTCTTTTAATTACTGATTTTATTCAACTGAATAAGATTTTGTGTGTGTTCATGTAGCCTCTATTGTCATTTACAAAGGCACAGGGTACATGCATTGTACCAGGCGTGATGCTCTGGATGGCCACAGTGTAAAAGGTTTTTAGAATAGCAGGTGATGATTTGAGTTTTCTAAGTTGTCTGAGGTGCTGCAGACGCTGCCTGGCTTTTTATTACTATTAACTGAGTGTGCTGGCTGAATGTGAGGCCCTCAGTGAGGTGAACTCCAAGGTTTTTATGGGAGCTTACTCTCTCCACTGGGGATCTGTTTATGCAGAGAGGGGAGTATAGTTTGTCCTGTCTCCTTGTGTAATTCACCATCTCCTGTTGAGAGTGAGGTGGTTAGTCTGGCACCAGGCATCCAGGTAGGCCCTCTCATCATTATTAGAGATGAGACCCACCACCATCATGTCATCCACAAACTTTATAATCGAGGTGGAGCTGTGTGTAGCAATGCAGTCATGTGTGTAAAGGCAGTATAGCAGGGGGCTCAGGAAGCAGCCCTGGGGGGGTCCAGTGTTGCGGGTCAGGTGGAGACCAAACAGAGCTGAAACTGAACTGGGCTGAGATTCATCAGGTGGAAACAACATGTTGCAATGTGTCTTCTGGATGTTTGCTAATATGTTAGCCCCAACTATTTTATAATATGATAATGTGTCATGTGACATTTTAAGATGCAGGTTTGAGAAAGTAAAGTTTATTATTTTTGTTTTAGGAAATTTAAAAAAAATCTCAGGCGGAGAGATCTTTGAAGCTCTCTCAGCAAGGTGAGTTTACAGTACTGATGGATTTAATTTTATATTTTGTAAATGTATAAATGTTAACAATTTTCTTTCAGCAAGGAATTTTTTCTCATCAACTTCATGGAATTCAGTCACAGTGAAAGTCTTCTTGGTCGTTACTGGTAAAAACTTTGGTGCCCATGAAGTCATACTGGAGCAAATAAAGAAAAATAAACAGCTAACGGTGGAAACCACCACAGACCTCCAGGGATGTGACGTCATCATCGTCTTCTGTCCAATCAAATGTTGTCTTCAATCAGATGTGGAGGCAGCCATGAGAAACATTATAGAACTGTTCTTATTGTGCAGCTCTTTTACTCTTGGTGTTTTCACTCTTGCAACAGTAAAGCATTTAAACACAACCATGACGTGATCACATGATAATCAGTGATCATCATCACATCACACAGCTGCAGCAGATTATCACTGATATATACTCCATCTCATAACATTTTTTCTGGGCTCTTGCAAGACTTGCATGACATGCATAAACTATCTATCTAGACACGCCATCAACATTTTTCCTTTCAGAAGAGTTCTTGTCCTCACATGAACCAGGATGAAAACAACCTCCACTACATGTTCCTCATATTCCTCTCTCCTCTCCTCTCCTCTCTTCAGATGAGAAACCTGTCATCCTGGTGGTGATGCATCACACCCGAAAACCAGAGCATTCAACTAGGAGGACCGCTGTGTCTGACAAGTTTCCAAATGTTGTGTTGGATGTTCACGTTCTTTTCCACGAGACAGTGAGCGGGTTATTGACATGTCCAAGAAATAATCAAACAGTCAGTCAAATACAGAAAATGTTACAGAAACTCAGTAAACACAGCTGTAGTTCATGATAGTTTTAGTGGTTTTAACGGCTGCATTTGGAGCAACAGCACAAATGAAATCAGTGAAGCAGCAGCATCATTACATTATGTTTAGTCTGTGCTCTTCCATGGTGATGGCTCAGGGGTTCAGGTCCTGGAACCAGCACCTGGACGTTCTCCAGATCACATTCTTCATATATGTTATAAATTCAATATAACTTTCCATCCTGCTTCATGCTATATTTCTGTAATTTGTCTTTCTTAGTCTGTTATGTACTAGGAGTGTGCCCGAACACAAATATGTTATTCGGCAAAGCACAAATAGTGAGTTGTTTTTTTTTTACAAATATTTGTTTCATACAAATATTTTAAAAATGATTTGTTTTTTGGAAGAAAAAAAAATGTTAAATACGAGCGCACAGGTTGGTTACGTCGCTATCCCAGTCTTTGTCCTCTTCTCCACAGCAGCAGGTCTCAACAAGGGGAGTCACATCCACCTGCTACATGACACACATTTCCTTATTTGGACATCACAGAGTTGGGGGTGTTCCTCAGAGATAAAGTTGAGTTACTGACACATGCGAATTGCTCCCAAAGGACTCACCTGTTCCCCTTCTCCTTTCCTATTATTAATTAATGAAGTAAGGGGTAACGCTTTATTTTATTTTATAAAATGTTTCTCAGAAATATGATAAAAACACACTAAAGATTGTTTTTTTCTGTGAGTTAAGTTTTTATTGTTTGTTTTTCTGTCTGTTTGGAAATATACCAAAAGGTGTGAAGCTTTTGAACCTTTAAAGTGGTTTCATATTGCTGAATAAAGAAAAAGATTCTCAGATGTTTGTAGTGAACAGAATAATTTCTTCTTATTTAAATGTTTTTAGTTGTGAAGCAGATCTGTGGTGTCTGAGATGTTTTCCAGAGTAAAAACCAGCCTGTTAGTGCCCTCTGGTGATGGAGAGGCAACATTCAGTTTTTATGCTCCACAAATCTGAGAAAACTCCCAGAAAACTGCAGGGCCCTTGTCAGCTTGTTAGAGCAGCTCCTGACCTGAAATCTTTATTGCACATAATGTGTAATCTAGAGTTTAAACTTAAGAAAATCAGTATGAAGCTTTAGACACGTAGGATCAATGAATAATTATCTCTCTCATTCATGATGTGATTGGTTCACTAATGGAACATCATTCCTGTAATACTGGAGATTATATGTTAATGTTCCATTGATGATGGCTTTTTTCATTCATCACTCACTATCGAACATACTCAGAGTTGATTGATCTGACTCTGATCAGCTGCTTCCCATCTCCGTGTTCATCAACTCAGAGTTCAGGTTTAGACTCAGAGTTTGTTGAACCTGCTCTCTGGAACTGACCCCAGTTCATTGTTGGTTTGGACCCAAACATGACATTTGTTGACAGTAAGAAAAATATAGAAAATCACCAGTGAAATCCTTTAAGCAGTCTGATTTCCATCTTCTCACCATGGTGTTCCTCTGTTGGAAGAGAAAACAGAAGGCCCATCGACCTCCCTTCCTTGGATCCATCATCCACCATCCTGCTTCAGGCTTCTCTACCAGCTGATAAACTTTATTGCATCTATTTCCTCCTCCTCGCCCCCCACTGCGCAAAATGACAACTTGTCTCCCATCCCCGCTATGACTGCAAGGTCACGCTTTCATTTCTCACCCGTTTTCACTCGCATCAACTTCTTCTATGAAGACCGACTGACAGACAGCATTCAGCTCTACACAGAGCTGCTCCTTCTGCTGGTTTTGGGGTTTTTAGCAGCCTCATTATTCATATGAACAACAGTAAGCAGCACTTGAATCAACAAAGCCCAACTGTACCAGTGATACAGAAAGAACTAAACACATACATTTATTTGGCAGACACTCTTGTCCAAAGAGAATTACATTTTTTCCATTTATATACATTTGGAACAATTTGGGATTCACAGTGTTTTGCTCAAGGATGCTACAACATGTGTGATTGACATCTGGGATTAGTGGCTGACCCCTCACCACCAGCTACAGCTCAGTTTAAACATGAAAGGGTTCAGTGGATATTGTAGAAGAGACAATGACAGATTCCTAATATAAGAAAGTAATGGACTCTTCTCTGCTTAACTACTGTCTGATATTATGCCTCCTGTTTGTGTATTTTCTCTTCATTATTACAGGAAATGGGAGAAATAAATCAGCAAAAAGTGCATCCTATAGATTACTAAAGAAAAATTAAACTATGTTTTCCATGTGTCTAGGTTTACATTTTCTAAATGAAGTCATCTCTAAAGTCGATCACATGTTTCAGAGCGCTGAGGATCAGAGTGTCAATATCATTGTCAAGATCAATTTCTTCATAGTAGTTCTTCACAGGAAAGATGCAGTTCATCGGGATACTGACTACTGTGCTGAAATCTGTCATCTAAATAAAGAAAAAGAAAAGAAAAAAGTATTTCACTCAACAGATTAGTGGACTGTGTTGATCTCAGCAGGTTTTTGTTCCTAACAGAAACTCACCTTTTTCTTCAGGTACTTCCTCTTATAAACGTTCTTCAGATCCTTTTCAGTTTCAGCACAGGCCCCGTCGATGTTTGTGACCACCACCGTTTGAGGAATCCCTGCAGATACAGAAACACACAAAGCTGTTGGAGTTCATGTTTATGTTCAGAAAATGATTCAAAGTAGGAGAGTAAGAGGAGCTTGGACCTGAAGTATTAATATTACCTATTACCTAGCTAACATTGTTTGTTTACCTTTGAACAGCAGGGGACAGTTGGTTTGTTTGGCCTCACACGGGGCACCATAAATGTTGTAGTATGAATTCTTAGTTAATGAATTACCTCGTCATTAGGGCACCACCTCCTTTCTGGTTAGGATTTGTTAGTGCCAGGAGGGAGCACTAACACTTGTTCAATTTAATCAATGAATCAGTCTCACAATCTTAAGTTCTTGTCCCAAACAGTGACCTCTGTTTACTGCAGCTCAAAGAAACAGCCTAATGTCTTTAAGGATAAAGACATCTATAAATAGCTAAACGTCTTGAGGATACATGATAAAGCATAGATAATATACAGAAAATAATAAACAAAAATGAAAGTCAAATAAATAAATAAATAAGGCCTAATAATGATAATAAAAATCATAAAGAAAATTATTTAGCAAGAGTGGCTTGAAGTGCGTGACTCGAGGCTTAACGTGTTGTACTGGGAAATGCTGAGGGGAAAGCTAATTCAACTTCTCTAAATAAACTCTTAAACATTATTCAACATCAACCCTTGATCACAAAACCATATTGTGCCTTACTGTTGGGGTGTCTCGTCGTGGTAGAGGTGTCATCTTGGCAGGTCCAGCATTGTTGGTGCAGCATCTCCAGCGGTGTTGCAGTGAAAGAGCCCATATCAGCTGTGGGCTGTGGCGCATCTCAGTGGATGCAGAGGCGTTGAATGCCGTTTCAGGCTGCTATGAAAGAGTCTTTAGGCCGTCTTCACTTCTGGTTTTCAGTATTGCTCTCAGAGAGCAGGTTCAGTATCAAGCGTTCTTCTTCTTCTTCTTCTTCTTCTTCTTCTTCTTCTTCGGGAGCTTACGTTCAGGCTTTATTTGGCTTGTAATAACTTGAGTTAGGTGTCGAATAAAGTTTAGTCTGACTACGCTCAAATCTTCAGTGGTGTCTACTTCAAAATAATATACTGTACGTGTTCACTTCAAATTCTATTACTCTTTATGGAAATACAAGACTTAATGTTACTAATAAAAAAGAAAAACATTAACTTGTTGCAATAAAAGATTAAATTTGGATACATTTGATTGAAAAACAAATGAAAGAGATGTCTTAAGAATTTTCTTGAGGTCTTGGAGGCCAACTCAAAGAGGAATCTCTTTGAGGCTGTTTTTATAAGTTAGAATAAGATGGGAGGAGTTTTAGGGATGTTCTAAAGGGGTTTGTGCCGAATTATTGATGAATATTCAATTTCTTTGTTCTTGAGGCTTTAGGTGTGGCTGGTGGTCTGCAGCCTGCGCCTCCTGAAGTAAAGGAATTTGGGGAAAACTAATTCTGAGTTTTACATGCAAAACTTATACTTCAAGTCACTGTTGCCTATTATTTCACATTAAGCTGTAAACACATTCCTGTCATAATGTCCAAATATTCATGATATTTCTGATTAATAATGGTCCTGTCAGCTTGTATCATATTTGTAAAACCATTAAAGAAGCAGTTGAGCAGTTTATATACATTTCATAATGTCGGTTCTTCTAATAACAAACATTAACCTTCATATTAACACTTCATGATGTTTAAGCATACAATCTTCATTGATTCACCTTTCTCAAACTATCTACACATCTTAAACCATCTATTGAAATAAAGTTTAATACTATAGTGAAAGGAAATAAAGTTCTGCAACACTTATGTGATTAGATTACTTTCAGAAACATATTTAGATATAAGTTGCTAAACTCTTACCTCATAATGTGAATGACATTCAATGTGACTATTGTTTAACAATAAGAGAAAACTTTAAACTCAAATCCTTCAAATATTATCTTTACATTCCTATTATTTTAGAAAACTTCATTCTTTCAACACAACTACTCTAATTTAACTATTGAAATATGATTGTCTATGAGGTTAATGGATAACAAGTTAAACACTTAAAATACAAATACATGGTTATCAAACATTCATTAACTCTTCACATAAGGGAATTTAACTCTTTTCAATAGAGGACAGCATGGTTAAATGTAGTATAAAAGGTTAATAAAATCTAAATCCTATATCTCTTTAGTAGATAGCCATACATATATGAAAGTTATACCATTCTTCTTGTATTTACATGACAAATAACATGATATAAGTTGCATAATGATCAGATATTTAATTTACACGAGTCTCAGGTTTGCCTCAGATTTGTAGGGAGGCTTCACAAAGTCCCCAGGAATGTGGGTTAGTTTTATAGCTTTGTTGATAAGCATCTGTCTTCCCTCTAAGGTGGGAGTTGTTTTACTCCAGTCCAAGTGGCCTTTAGGGTCAGTTCATGCTTTCGTGTCATAATTCAACTTATTGAAATGGTTTCTTAGGAGGTCTTTCTGAGTCTGTTGAGCATCACTGATCAACCCCCACTTATAGTTACAAAGGTCATTTCTGCAGGCCGAGGGTCAGCTCTTACAAATTTAGGAATCCAGAGAGTCTGTCTCTTATTTTCCTTAAGAATCAAAGATTAGTTAACACAATCAAAGAACAAGCGGTTGTCCTCCTACACCATGCTGACGTGTTGATGTCCTTCTTCTGTCCTTCACCAGCTGTTCCCTCCCCCCCATAATCAACTGACCATAACACCATCCTTAGGGCACACAGTTTCCATCCTCCTTGGTTGATAGATAACATACCCTTCGGTCAGTTTCAGAGACTCAAATGCATCTGTGACTCAAAAGAGGATTTTGAAAGAAATGCTCAAGACATGAGCCAAAGATTTCAGAAAAGAGGATATAAAGACAAGGCTATAGATACAGCAATACAAAAAAGCAAAATGTCTCACTAGAGAACAGTTACTTGTCCAAAAACAGAAACAACAATAGTGTTCAGATCAAGTTTACTTTGTGACACAATATAGCAGTGAAGAAAATATAATTCAACAAATCATCAAAAGAAACAAGGACATATGTAAAAGTTACAGTTCTCTTAGAGAAGCTCATTCAGATGCCCCTACCATCAGCTTCAGAAGAGCCCCAACCCTTAATGATAAGTTGTGAAGAGTCATCTCCCTGCTGTACATCAAAAAACTTGGTAAGGCATTAGAGCAGGTAACTATAAGTGTGGAAATTGCAATCCTTGTGGTAATATGACCAATACCAACTACTTTACTGATATAACATCAGGTTGTAAGTATGACACATAAATTGCAATACGTCATATGTGGTTTACAGACTCGAGTGTCCATGTGGTTGTTTTTATTCTGAGAGAACAAAGCACAAACCGAAGGCAAGATTAGCTGAACATAAACATGCTATAAGAACTGGCTACCCCCAACACCCCATGGCTCTACATTATAAAGAGTCCGACCACAGGGGCATAGACCATATATCAAACTCAGTAAGGGGTGGAGACAGTTTAAAAAGGCTTTTACAAAGAGATTTGTTTTCGATATATACATTGAAAGCTACGCAATACCCTGGTTTAAATGAAGAACTTGATTTCTCTCCTTTTCAGTAATTGTCATTGATTTAGGCATCTGGGTTCTGTGTCATGTGCCATCTTGCTTGTGTGGACTGAAACCCAAAATTTGGATGATTATATATATTTTCTTTTGTCAGTTAATTGCTGTTTTTTTGCCTTGATATTCCTTGATATTATGTGAATACTTTGATATATGTGGTTTCCTCTGCTGAACTGTGTCTGTCATGTGACTTCACCTGTTTACATTAATCATGTGACTACTACCTGTCCATACTGATCATGTGATTACCTGCCAACATATATAGGAAGCAGCCTAAAGGCGACCATTTTATACTTGCCCTGATGAAGGCCTTAATAGCTGAAACACATAGGCATGTTTTTAACTGACTAAGTATCCATAAATATTAAAGGCTTTTTAAATTTATTACCCTCTTGACTGCCTCAGATCTTATCAATAACTCTAAACTAGTAGGATCCCCAAACTGGAGATCACCAGAAGGACACCTTTCTACACCCAAGCAGCACTCCATACATCTGTGTTTTGACTCTGTAACTAAATATTTTAGACAAGATAGTCTAAATGTTCAGCCATGTTGTCAGTGTAACTGTGTACTCTGTGTACTCAGCAGGGCAGCAAGGTTGAGGAGAGAGAGCAGCAGGGCAACAAGGTGGAGGAGAGAGAGCAACAGGGGGGCAACAAAGTGGAGGAGAGATGGGGTTGTGCAGGTCATGTAACTTTAAATCGCCCTGCTTGTAGAGTATTGTGAGAAACATGAGGAAATCCTGCCAACCAAGTCGGTCTGCAGCATCAAATTTAAAGGTGTATTTACTCATTACTTTAATACACAGTTATAAAAACACAATTGAAGCAGGAGAGAAGGAAGATAACTGGATAAAATGGAGTCGTAGAATCAGAAATGTCACAGTTATGGTTAAGGAGTCCTGCAACAATGTCTTTTGGGAGGTGTACATTAGTGTGTACAGTAAATGATTTGTTAATTTTGAACGTGTGTGTATGTGTGTGTGTGTGTGTGTGTGTGTGTGTGTGTGTGAGAGAGAGAGTGAGAGTACATGTGTGAGGGGGATGGAAGGGGGGACTGCATATTGTACAGTTGTATTCATATCTGTTTTTATGACTGTTCTTTGCACCTTGACCACCTGAACTTCCCTGTCTGGGATAATATAGTTTATCTTGACCTGGATTACAGAACATTCTCATGAATCAGTCAGGTTAATGATGAATCAGCATTTTGTTTCCTAGTAACTGCAACTATCTGTCAGTTTTAGTGTTTTAGTGTTTACAACAGTAACTGAGGTCAACAACCTTTTAACAGCTTAAGAAACATGTCAGAGTTGTTGTGTAGTGTTGGTACCCGTATTAAAAGATCTGTAAGTCCTTTCATAGCAGGTTTGGATATCGTGCTTTGACTTTAGTTTGTTAGAATGTCCTTTAGTTTACATTTGGATAACAGATTGTGCTTTTTAAAATATTTACAGAACAGTAATTCATCTACATACAGGTAGAAGTCAGACCAGTTTGTTCTGCCTCCTGCTTTGAATGTGTTCATGTGTCTCCATCACCTGATGTCTAGGCTGCTTCTATGTGTTTCTCTTTCCTCAAACTTCTTCTTTAAATCTTCAATCAGGTGCACCTTCTTCCTTCTTGAATCAGTTCTTAACTTTCTCATTGTTTTTCTTTCAACACCATTAAGTTACATCATGTGGTTCTTCCTCACTTCTGATTCCTTCACTTAGTCTGAAAATATAAAAAAACTTCCTTTTAAAATCTGACGGAGCATGAAGCAGAACTTTAACTTGTATGGTGTTAATTACAGTACTTGTGGACAAACGACACACAGTGTGAATACATCAGTAGTCAAGTTATCCAAACTATCAGCTACATTAACATCACTGTAATGTAAAGCAGCAGCAGATAAACTGGACGGTTAAAACAACACTAATGTCAATTTAACACACTTTAGTTCCACTGAAGAGTTTTTCTAGCTACTTGCTTTGTTGTATTTGGTCTGACATTATTATTTGATGCCGTACATCTTCATGTCAAATATGATCCTCTGAACTATGATTCATTCGTCTATTCAAGCGGCTCCAGCCCGCCTGCTGGCTTCAGCACGGAGGGTTCGTAGCAGAAGCTGCTGGTGGTTTGTTGGTCCGTGTTAACAGTAACGTCTCCGTGTCTCATTCATATTTATTGCAGTCTATGGTCTCATACAAGGACGCAGTGTTTTCTGAAACTTAAAGCAGGAGGAACGTTTAGACGACTCGTGTTTGTCTCCACTTTGCTGCTGCAGAAGAAGAAGACCAGCAGAGTGACAGAAAGCTGCAGGTAAAGATTTCTCTCCTCAGTTTATTTATTTCATGTGCTGCATGATGTTAGCATGTTAGCATGTTAGCACTACATGCTCTCTGTGGTTAATGAAGGTTTTATGTTAATGAAGTCACATGACGAGCTGTTTTACAGCTTCTTTAACTTTAAGGATTTTAGTTTTGAGATTATTCAAACGTAATTCAATCTTTTATCACACTAAAGATAAGAGATAAAAACAGTTAAAACTACAACTGACAAGAGCAGAGTTAAACAGGACAGAGAACAGTGTCTGTTTTAGTTTGTTCAGTAAGATGATCGCAGAGGGAATAAAAGATGTTTGTAGATGTTTTTCTGGGACTTTGTAACATCGACCTGCTGGCAGTAAAAGGAAGGACTGATGGAGGGGTGAGAGGTCCTAGAAACACACTGAGCCGTGTTGGAAGTCTCTCTGACAGAGTAGCGTTCAAACATCACTGTTAGAGTTTGACTAAGTCTGAGTCGATACAATACTGAGTTAATGTTGTTCTGAGCCAGTTTTACTGTTATTTTTATTATTTACACAAACTAAAGCTTGTTATAATCTACTCTGTTTAAACTGACATGTCACAGTTTGTTATTGATTGTTAATAACTTGTGTCTCTTTTGAATCGTTTTGTAGAAACAATCAATCTGTGACAGTTTTTAGTTAAAGCTTGTTGTGTGTAACACTGGCTCACAGTAACAGATTGATAAAGTTAACCTGATGTTGTTGCTGCTGTATTGATCCAAACTGGATTCAACTTTAACCCAGTGATGTTCAGAGTGTATAAATCTGTACACAGGAGACAAAGTGTGTGTCACATATCATCTGATTCATTTATCACATATTTCACTGAGCTGAAGACTTGTTCATGTGTTTTTCTTCATATTGATGAACTGTGAGAGGAATTCATGCAGGTGCGATTCTATGGAAGCAAATATAATTTGAATTATATGAATACCAACATTTACTAAATTGAATCACTACTGAATACTAAATGTTGAAATTTAAATATCACTGAATTTACTGCACTGAAACATTTGACTTAAAACCATCTTTCTGAATTCATATGGTCTGAATTTCAATCACTTTCAAATTCTGCATTATCAAAAACTTAAATTTCCTGTATATGTTTATATTAGGGTTCTGAAATTTAGAAAATTCTGGCGCTTAATATTCAAGAGTTCAAAATCAGTTGAAAAGCACGTCCTATCGTCTTTTCCTAACCACTTTTCCTTGACCCCTGCACCTACACTGGGCTACGTAATTATGTGGCGGCGGATGTTATTGACGTGGGTCTGCTGTGGTGAAACTACAATGTTCTGAAGATGGACTACAAAAAGCTCATCTTAGATACTTCACCACAGTCGTTCTTACTGTGTTGTTTCATGCAGGATATATAAACATGCACAACATGGTCAAAAATATCACTTCAAGTTGTCACATTGAAAATGTTCGTTCACACTCATCCTCCTGACTCCCAATTAGTGTATGAAAATAAATGTTAAATGTAAGTAAGACAGACAGAACATGTTGCACCTACAAATCTACTAGTGAACATATCACCATTCTTAAGTTTCAAACATGCTGAATTAGAAACATCATCTGACTAAAAACGTCTCATATCCCTTTTTCTTGGAAGACAGATTTGTGTGTTATGGTTAATATGCTGATTAAGAAGCTTAAGAACCAGCATACAACCCAAACACCTTGAAATGTTCACTTGATTGTGCTTTGAAGTTTATATATACATACATATATACGTGTGTGTGTGTGTGTGTGTAAAAGTAAATATGTAATCCCGGATGTTCAGATCTGAATTGTACATCTTGAATTTTAGCGTCTGAATTACATGAAGTGTATTTGAGCAACCAGAGTTTTTTTACTTGAATTTTTTAATCTAAATTGAGCTTATTGAAATAGAAGGACTTGAATACAACTTTTGAATATTAACCACTAGAATTTTCTATCTGAACCCTAAAATAAATATATACTGGAAATAAAGTTTTTGAAATTGCACACCTTTTCAGTGATTATTGAGAACACATAAAGTAGATTTAGAAAGATGGTTTTCAAAGTCAATATTTCAGTTCAGTAAATTCAGTGGTATTTAAATTTCAACATTTAGTATTCAGGACTGAATAAACTTGAAATGTTGGTAGTCAGTTGCTGATATAATTCAAATGATTCTGTCAAAGATTTGCTTCCATATGATTCACTGAGCTGAATTTAGAGGCCACGTGCACATACCAAGTGTCACCTGCAGGTGGTGCTGCAGCACTGTGATAAATACCTCAGTGGACCTGAGTCTGACTCTGATGTGATGCTCCAGGATTCATTCTCATGTCAGCAGGACTGAATCAATCCACACGCAGATGAAACATTTTGTTATGAAAAGGATCAATTCAGAAGAGCTTTCAGCCTGATCAGTTTTTATAATATTCACATTTAATCAAACCATTCATCCTGGTTAATCTGGACTCAACAAATGAGTCGTATCACATTCATGAACGTGAGGTAAAAGTAAAACCTGTAACATTGTGAGTATTTATATTTTATGATGGTCGTGTTTGAGGATTTAATGAAACTATTTCTGCTTGATGTTTTTATGTTTTTGTCCAGAATCCAACAGGAAGGGTCAACGAGGTAAGAGACTTTCAGCAGAATGAATGAATATATTTATTGAAGTGTTTAAGTGATCTCATGGGATTGTACACCTTCACCAAACATCACAGTTTCCAGCTGTTTGTTTCTCCAGATCTTCTTGTGGAGGGAAACATTCTGGTAGTCGTGTGTAGATTCACATGTTACAGACTGAAGCACATTCATGTATTTATTCACACACTGACGTCCTCATCAGCTGGTTTTTGTTGTTCTCACAGCTTCTCTTCTACTGAACTGCAAACGTTGTATTTATGTCCAATTTGCCAGCTGTGAGCCACAACTCACTGCTTTCAGGATCTCTCAAAGAAAATCTGTGGAACACATTTTACTAATCGCTTGTTTCTTTCACACCACAGCAAATAAACGCTGTCAGAGAAAAATGTCAAAAACCAAACGCAAGAGCAAATCTGAGTCTGACGGACAAGATCAGTGGAAGATGAACTCCAAGACTGGAGAAATCAAGTACTACATACTTGCTCTTGTTGTTGTTGTTGGTGGTGTTGTTGTTACTCTTCTTCTCCAGCGTACAGGTACATTCAATGTTTTGTCTTGTCTTAAGCTTCATATTATCTTCAGCTTTAGATGTTACAGTGTGGTGTTGTTCAGAGAGAATATCTTCAGGGTCAGTGTGGAGAGCAGGAACATGTGGAGACGTCAGTGTTCAATTAAGACAGACTTGTTAAAACATCAACCTGTCCTTTAAATACAATTTGGAGACTTGAACTTTACTTAAATTTCTGTTTTTGCTTCTTGATACTTCATTATACATTATATTTATTTGACAGCTGTACTTACTTTTCAGATCAGTTTTACATAAAATAACATAAACTTATAAATCTCACATTTTTAAGATTAAACCAGAGGTTCCAAAATATGATGATAAATCAGTGTGTAGTTGTTTCTCTTGTATAAAATCAGTGTAGTTGTGTGTCCTTGTCATGTTCCAGATGTTTCTGTGGTGTTAGCATTTCCACCAAAGAGACATTTCCTCTCTAAACTTCTCACAACATTTTAAATATTTAAGGCCCAAAGAGGAAAATCTCTTCAATACAGGACATTTACTTTACTTAAAAAAAGTTCTGAAAAATGAATCAAATTAATTTTTTTTAATCATCTCACGACCCCTCAGATTTATCTGCTGACCCTTTGGAGGGCCCCGACCCCTAGGTTGGGAACCACTGGACTAAACTAGCTAACTGTATATAAAGTAGTGTAAACTAGCTCCACCTCCAGCAGCTACAACAGTAACATGCTGCTCTAACACTGATGCTTCACTATTAATAATCTAATGATGTCATATATAATAATCTATCAGTCAGAGGGACCAAACCACTACTTTTACTGCAATACTTTAACTACATCAAGCTCATAATACTTATGTACTTTTACTGCAATACTTTAACTACATCAAGCTCATAATACTTATGTACTTTTACTGCAATACTTAAACTACATCAAGCTCATAATACTTATGTACTTTTACTGCAATACTTTAACTACATCAAGCTCATAATACTTATGTACTTTTACTGTAGTAGGATTTTTACTTGTAATGGAGTATTTTTATATCACTGTTTACTGCAGTAAAGTATCTGAATACTTCTTCCATCACTGACAACATCTCACTTGTTTCCATCCTCAGGTGATGCTGGAACTGGCTCACAGGTGAGTGAACACACTTTCACTCTACTCTCTACTCTCTTGCTCTACTCTCCTCAGTCCTGAACACTGAAACTCTACTGGGAGCTGTGGGAGCTGTGGTCCTGTCTGCTCTGCTGAGAACAAGAACTATTTACAACTACTTGAAGCATGTAGATGCTTCTGTTTTTGTGGATTTTACCTCACTGCTGGTTTACTTTCAGCCACAGCTTTTAATTATTTAACTTTTTTTTAATTTTAAGACATTTTATTTAAATGTCCTCACCTGATGGGCTCTTATTCTTTCACAACCTTTGCTGTCCATAGCTGCGTTTACATGGACTCTAATATTCCACTAATAATCAGAATAAAAATGCCTCATGTAACCACCAGATCAGAAAGAATTTTCGGGTTGAGAAGGGTGGTGTAAACCTTTGATAATCCATTCAATAGGAAAATATGAGCACCTAATAACCATGCAAACATTTAATCTGATCATTTCTCTCTGGCTGGAATAAATATATTCTTTCTGTGCATGTTTGCCCCACATAGCGGTAACATTAGGTGATGTGGACGAGTTTCTGTGAGTCACAGAAACAAAACTGGTCTGTGGCTGATACTGCTTTTAGTTGGAGACCTTAAAAGTTTTAAGGATTGTTGAACGCCTCTATTTGGATGATATGTGGGGAAAACTAAAAAATCAAAGTGCACCTCAAATACATCAATCCCCAAGATGGTTCTTACAACACTGATGTTTGTTTAAGTGCTCATTTTTTTCTGCTAAGTTTGTTTTCAATGAGTTATTTGATGATATAAAAAGGGGGTGTAACGTCATGATTGACAGCTGTGATTGACAGCAGCACTTTCTGATGGAAGACGCTAATGAACCTGTTCCTCTGTGATTCACTGCTTGCTGTAGCTGCTGGTTACCAGCTGGTTTTGGCTGGTTTACCTCCATCTCAGCTGCTGGGTTCACTTGGCTCTCATTGGCAGGACTGATAGTCAAGTTGAGGGGGCGTGTCCCGCGGGCCGTCACACCGCCCCCCCAGACTCTACTGTATAGAGTTGCAAATGATGTCACACAAGCAAGATGCACTCACTCCAGGAAATTAAAAATAAATGCAAATTAAAGAAATCTCTGCAATATTTGCAAGAGCTTTTAGCACTTTTGCTAAATTACAGCAGCGTTCTTCATGAAATGTCCAAATCAACAGACACTTGTGATTTGGACCAATCGTGGCGTTTGGTGTGGTGGTAACTTACGTCATCGCAGTGTTCAGCAAGGATTCAGGTGCATTCATGTGGAAGATGGACAAATCTCACCTGCCAACAAAAATGATGCCATAGACAAGCAAAACAATTCCCAAATGTTCCCAAATGTTCCCAAATGAGGTTTGATTCTGTGAGTCAGAAGAATACAAGCTGATGTTGATCAGACAGCAGAGATGGACATAATCTACCTCAAACATAAACATCAAACTATAATTTTATGTTGATGGATTTATTTTAACGGTATTATTGACGGATTTATTTGCTGCTGATGTTGAGCTGAAAGTTTATTTAATAAAGGTTATAAATGGAACTCAAGTACAGTATTTTCTTTTTTATAGAACTTTGAGTCCTCATGGTTCTCATGTTCAGAAAATACATTAAACATTAGAGCTGAAATATAGTTGTTTCTGTGATATGCAGGATGCTTTTTATCCAAGGAAGTCATTACATATGACTCTTCATTACTAGCAGTTTAAAATAAATCACATTATTTTACTGCAAAAAGAGACATAAAACATCACTAATTGTTTCGGAAACTTTGAGAAAAGCTGCTGCAAATTCAACTTTTTTGCCACGATAATCACAAAAAACCTCTGTGAAATCCTGGAGAGACACAAGATGGCAGCTCTTGATAATGCAATACTTTGGCTTCATTTTGCATGGCAGCTGGAAGTGGAGACACGTCGTCCATCTTTATATACAGACTGTGGTTTTAACCACCCTGTCTCTACCTCCTGTCTCTCCACAGGCTGACAAGTCCTCACAGACAGACTTTCAGCATCCTGAACATAAACTGGATACAAGTTCTCCACGTCATCCAGGTAGGCCTTCTCATCATTATTAGAGATGACACCATGTTATCAGTAGACTTTATAATGGAGGTGGAACTGTGTCTAGCAATGCAGTCATGTGTGTAAAGGCAGTATAGCCTTTACACACATGATCAAGATGCAGCCTTGGGGGGGGGGGTTCAGTGTTGAGGGTGGGCTGTCCCACTGGGGCACCACCTGGGCCCCATAGTGTGGGGCCCACATGTGCCCTGCATTTTACGCCGGTAACGGGGCCCACAGTGGGCTGCCCCTGCGGGGGGCATTTATCTTCATTTATCTTCCTTCAGTCGCCCCATACAGCCCCCAAAGGGGCATGTTTGCTGGGATTAGGGTGAGAAAAACAATCAAAAGGCCTTCAGCAGATAAAAACTTTTAACAAACAGTGACAGGAACTACAGCCAATCAATTCTCTTCAAATAAAGTGACAAAAACCAATATGTTTCATACCACAAACAGATTTAAATTTTACATTCCAGTCCTTTTGGTTAACTGCTGTGGGCCCCGCACGGACTATCCCGCAGGGGGGTCTGTGTGGGCATTCTGTGGGCAAGCCCAGAGTGGGTTTCCCACAGAAAACCATGATGGGGGCCCAAAAGAGCAAGACTGCTGTAGGCCCTGCACGGGCTATCCCACAGGGGGCCCATGTGGATTTTCTGTGGGTAAGTCCAGCGGTGGGCTTGCCCACAGAATGTCCACAGACGGGCCCCAAAGGGCAAAACTGCTGTGGGCCCCTTCATAGGCTATCCCACAGGGGGGTCTGTGTGGGCATTTTGTGGGCAAGCCCACAGTGGGTTTCCCGCAGAAAACCATGATGGGGGCCCAAAAAGGCAAGACTGCTGTGGGCCCTGCAGAGGCTATCCCACAGGGGAGCCCGTGGGGGGTTTCTGTGGGCAACCCACTGTGGGTTTCCTACAGAAAACCCTCATTGGGGCCTGAAGAAGTAAAACTGCTGTAGGCTCTGCATGGGCTAACCCGCAAGGGGGCCTGTGTGGGCTTTCTGTGGGCAAGCCCACAGTGGGTTTCCCACAGAAAACCATGATGGGGGCCCAAAAAGGCAAGACTGCTGTGGGCCCTGCAAAGGCTATCCCACAGGGGGCCCATGTGGATTTTCTGTGGGTAAGTCCAGCGGTGGGCTTGCCCGCAGAATGTCCACAGAGGGGCCCCAAAGGGCAAAACTGCTGTGGGCCCCTTCATAGGCTATCCCACAGGGGGGTCTATGTGGGCATTTTGTGGGCAAGCCCACAGTGGGTTTCCCGCAGAAAACCATGATGGGGGCCCAAAAAGGCAAGACTGCTGTGGGCCCTGCAGAGGCTATCCCACAGGGGAGCCCGTGGGGGGTTTCTGTGGGCAACCCACTGTGGGTTTCCTACAGAAAACCCTCATTGGGGCCTGAAGAAGTAAAACTGCTGTAGGCTCTGCATGGGCTAACCCGCAAGGGGGCCTGTGTGGGCTTTCTGTGGGCAAGCCCGCAGTGGGTTTCCCACAGAAAACCATGATGGGGGCCCAAAAAGGCAAGACTGCTGTGGGCCCTGCAAAGGCTATCCCACAGGGGGCCCATGTGGGTTTTCTGTGGGCAAGTCCAGCGGTGGGCTTGCCCACAGAAAGCTCACAGAGGGGCCCCAAAAGGCAAAACTGCTGTGGGCCCCGCATAGGCTTACTCACATGGGGTCCACGTGGGATTGGTGTGGGTTTGCCCTGCCCACACTTCCCCACAGTAAACCCACACATACCCACAGTGGGCCCGCGTGGGCATGTTTGCTGGGAAGACGGACAGCGGACACTCTTTTTCACTTTGATGAAAGGACTGTTCACTTTGATAAATACATCATGTGTCTAAGGCATAACGCATCACATCTGCGCCAAGAAAACTCTGGAAAAGCTTAATTCAATCTGGCACTCAGTGGATTTTGTCTCTATGATTAACTTTAGAACTTTTAATACCACCAGTCTAAAGCAAACTGTAGCACAAACAGTAGTCATGGGCAGCTAATTTACATTTAAATGTGTGAGAGAGAATCATTGTATGAACCAGAAATACAGAAATCCATTTGACCTTTTGCTGATGAGGACTTCCAGTGTAAATAAAATATATTATAATGAATGAACCTGATCCAAATGTTTGTCTAACACGACGGCTGTTTCCTCAGAGGAAGGTAACTCCATCCCGTCAGCGTCCACAGGTGATGAGCAGGAGTCATCAGACAAGAAGGATTCAGGACAACAGAGCAGTGATGATGGAGCAAAGACACAGGTTAGTCAACATGTTATAATGTGTCTGTTCACATGTGAGAAACCACACAAGCGTCACTCTCTGCAGTTGTAGAGATCTTTGAATAATGTGTAATCATTCAGCCAATCAGAGTTTAGACTATTCCCTCATCCTCTGACCACAGCAGAGTGTGGGCATCACATGACCTCTCTGCTGGAGGAGTGACTGCTGTCAGCTGTAACTACTGCTTTACTAATAAATGACAGATGGTTGATTCACTGTCACTGTAGCATCGTAACATCGCAAATTGTGTCGAAATTTTTGAGAGAAGCTGCTGCAAAATCAAACATTTTTTGCCGCAATAATCACAGAAAAACTCCCAGAGCGACTCAAGATGGCAACTCCTTATAATACAATACTTTGGCTTCATTTTGCATGGCAGCTGGAAGTGGAGACACGTCGTCCATCTTTATATACAGACTGTGGTTTTAACCGCCCTGTAACCACCTCCTGTCTCTCCACAGGCTGACACGTCCTCACAGAAAGACCCTCAGAATCCTGAACGTGAATATGTTGCACAGGATGAGGTTGGTCAGGATGACAACCAGCCTTCCTCCTCCACCAATCAGGAGCGGGCCTGTGATATAAAGGTAAGAATCCAATCAGGTAGATATCAGAGTCTGAACTGAATGGTTTTATGTGTATTTTTGAGCTAATTTCTGCCCAATGTCTGTTTGTTTGTCAGACTGGAAATGTGGAAAAGGAACTGAGGGCAGTTCTTCAGAAACTGCAGCTGGACATATCAGAAGAATGTTTTGACTGTATGCAATGTTACACTTACACTTATAGTATTTCATCAAATTTTACTTTTACTTTATCTGTCTTTTTTACTTTGACTTTTATGTCTTTAAAAATACTTTTTTATTGACAGATAACAATCAAGCAGTATATAATAATATGTTCTGAGATGAACAGTGTCTGTGTTCTCTGTAGCTGCTGAACTTGTGGTCAAGGATTACATCACCAAGATGGCTGGCAGAGACTTAAAACATCTTTTGGATTTCTTTCATCATTTAAGGAACTCCATCAAATCTAACAAAGGTGATTATATACACTTCTGAGAAGAGAAGGAACGCACAAGTAAAGATGTGAACCATTGAATTCCCAGTTTTTTTTAATATAGTGCAACATGATGCAGGTGTAGCTGACCTTCCTGCTCAGCAAAAAAAAAGCAACCAACGTCACACTGCATTGGCCAATCACATACATGCAAATTCTCATTCCTGGTGGATTACTTTGTAAGGTGAACGACGTATTTGACTGTTTACCTCACGACTGTGTATGAACCAGAAATACAGAAATCCATTTGACCTTTTGCTGATGAGGACTTCCAGTGTAAATAAAATATGTTTGTTCCAAATGTTTGTCTAATACGACGGCTGTTTCCTCAGAGGAAGGTAGCTCCATCCAGTCAGCGTCCACAGGTGATGAGCAGGAGTCATCAGACAAGAAGGATTCAGGACAACAGAGCAGTGATGATGGAGCAAAGACACAGGTTAGTCAACATGTTATAATGTGTCTGTTCACATGTGAGAAACCACACAAGCTTCACTCTCTGCAGCTGTAGAGATCTTTGAATAATGTGTAATCACTCAGCCGATCAGAGTTTAGACTATTCCCTCGTCATCTGACGACAGCAGAGTGTGGGCATCACATGACCTCTCTGCTGAAGGAGTGACTGCTGTCAGCTGTAACTACTGCTTTACTAATAAATGACAGATGGTTGATTCACTGTCACTGTAGCATCGTAACATCGCAAATTGTGTCAAAATTTTTGAGAGAAACTGCTGCAAAATCAAACACAATAATATAATAATAATAATAATAATAATAAGCTTTGTTTATAGAGCACCTTTCAGGACATAAAATGCAGCTCAAAGTGCTTTACAAAAGAAATGTAAAACATACATACAGATATATACACATGCACAAGCACATAGATACACACACACATGTACATGTATATATATATATAAATATATATATATATATATATATATATACATATGCATGCGTATATATATGCATACATACATGTACATACATATACACACACACATACATATTAAACAGGATAAATATCAGTTAAGACATAGTAAAGGAGTAAAAGACAAATTCTAGAGAAGGGATAAAATCATCAGGGTAAAACAAAATCAATTAAAGGCGAGGTCATAGAAGTAGGTTTTGAGTTGCTTCTTAAAACTGTCAACCGAGGTGGCCTGTCTGATATGAGGAGGGAGCATGTTCCAAATCCTCGGTGCATAACAACTGAAGGCAGCGTCGCCGTACCTCTTGCTGTTCGTCAGTGGCACCTTCAGCAGACCAGCACCATGCGATCTGAGGGAGCGATTTGGAACATACTCCAATCTGACAGGTAGGAAGGTGCTAGCCCATTCAGAGCTTTAAAAACAAGTAAAAGAATTTTAAAATCTATCCTCAATGCTACTGGGAGCCAGAGCAAAGATGCTAACACAGGAGTGATGTGAACTCTTTTACTGGTTTTTGTTAGAATTCTTGCTGCAGAGTTTTGGACGAGTTGCAGTCTATCAATAGTTTTTTTGGCAAACCAGTATACAGTGCGTTGCAATAATCTAACCGTGAGAGTACAAAGGCATGAGTCAGTTTTATTGCATCCTCCAGGGAGAGGTAGGGTCTGACTCTTGCAATGTTTCTCAGGTGATAAAAGGCTGTTTTAGTAACATTGCTGATATGATTGTCAAAATTGAGGTCAGGATCAAGAATGACACCCAGGTTTTTCACTATTGGTTTTACCTGTAGGGCCAGATTTCCAAGTCTATTTATTATTTCATCTCTTTGAGCATCCATGCCAATGATAAGGACTTCACTTTTGTCTTCATTTAATTTGAGAAAGTTGCCAGTCATCCACTGCACAATACTGGAGAAGCAGTTTAGTAGAGGGTGTAGGGCATCCTTATTGTCAGGTGCTACAGATAAATACAGCTGGGTGTCATCAGCATAGCAGTGAAAATGAATCCTGTGTCTACGAATAATTTCACCAAGTGGATGTGTTGTATCAAATTGTTGCAGAAAAATGTACCAGAGCAAAAAACTCTCCTTTGAAAAATAAAAAGGGAGTCAGAGGTCCAAGCAGCAAAGTGTTCTTTAATGCCGGCAAAAAAGGGGAGCAATCAGCACTTTACAATGAACCAAATCGCTCCAAAGGTTTTTTCTTTGGGGCATTGTTTTTATTCCCTTGGGTCGGCATAGGTCACACCTTATCATCCACCCTCCCTAATTTTTAGTTATTCTAGTCATTTTACAGCCTTATTTCTTGATCTCCTCCAGAGAGTATTTTTTTAAAAGGTGAAGACTTTAATGCAGACCCAAGCAAAGTGACATGTAATACAAACACACTCAAATTTCTCCAGTGTATGATTATGATTCTTCTACCGTGCCTCTATACGTACATTGTGATTAACTATGGTTCATGAGATTATAACTACACCAATACAAATTGTATCACACTAGCCCTTATCACTTATAAACTTATAAAATCAATCTGCATAGCTTAATATTGTCTTTAAGCACACCAATGACATTTAATGAAAATACACCACAGATGTAAAGAGAAAATAACAAGGGACCAAGGATCGAGCCCTGAGGAACACCGTAGAGAATGCTTTACTTCTCGGAAACATAGTCACCAAGACTAACAAAGTAGTTTCTGTCTGTGAGGTAGGTATTAAACCAGCTCAGCGTGGTTCCTGAGAGACCGATCCAGCTTTCGAGTCTGTTCAGAAGTATGAGGAGGAGGAGAACAAGAACAGAAATGTTCTTTTTATCTGCGCTCATTCTAAGATCATCTATGACTTTAGTGAGAGCAGTCTCGGTGCTATGTTTACCTCTGAAACCAGACTGAAATTTTTCATAAATATCATTGTTATGTAAGAAAGCCTCTAGCTGTATCAACACTGAATCCCATCTCTTTTGAAGAGTGACTCATGATCCCAGAACAGGTTAAAATTGTCAAAAAAAGCCAAGTTTTGAGCGCTACATGCTGAGTGGAGTCAGGTGTTCAGGCTGAGAATGCGGCTAAAGCACTTAGCTCCGCGTCCGAAAGAAGGAATAGGCCCACTGATAAAAACAGACTTTCCAGTGTTCTTTAAAACATTAAAAAAGGAGATTAAAGTCGTTTTTGGTGCGCTCAGACTCCCGACAGGAAGTGTCGTTCGTCCCAACACGCAGCGCTATACGTGAGATGGAGGTTGGGAGTGAGGACAGCAAGTACAGGAGTTTGTCCAGAATCACGGGTACTGTGGCACCAGGGAAACAGTGAGTAATAGCATTAATGAAACAGATATCCCTGGTTATGGAGTCACCGATGATTAATGTAGTGGGGGGAATGAGAAGACGAGGAGGTGAAGTGTGCAAGCTACCTGGACTGGGCAGCGGGCACTCCTTCTGCGATGACAGCTGTTCAGGTGGGAGAGTCTATGCAGGTGGGCAGGAGCGAGGAGACTCAGCCCGAGGAAGATTTCCCGAGCGTCTGATGGCGGCCTCCTGCAGCATCCTACGGCGCCTATTCCTGTTCGTGGAGCAGCGACCCGCCCGTTCTGCGCTGGCCACAGGTGGAGGAGACACAACGGTGACGGGAGGGGCCGGAGTGGGGTCCGCTGGCATGGACGTCGGGGGGTCTGCAGGGGCATTACCAGGATGGACCGGAGCCTCATCCATCAGGGAAATGAAGCGAGTAGAGAGAGTGAAAGGAGGTGGCAGAGAGACTCTCCCTTTGACTAAATCCCTCTTTTGGCTGCGATGAACCACCTCGGCCCAGGATGGCTGGGACGGCATCGGAGTGGAGCTGTGGACCGGGGCCATTCCCGTGCCGACCTCTGGATCAGCTGGCAGCTCTAATGCAGCGGCGGTGGTGGTAGTGTCCGGTGCCCCTGCAATCAGCTCTTGTTCGGAGGAATGGCCACTTGCTTTGGCTGCAGGACTCTCTGGGCAGGCTGTGCCGGTGTGCACCGAAGGCAGCCAAGGAAGGGTGGCAGCAGAGGCCGAGATCAGCTGTGACATTGGGGAGGAGAGCGACTGGGCTGCCGGGGCGATAAGGCTGGAGGATTGCATATGGGAGATATGCTTTGCCTGGGCGGCGGCGATGGAGATAAAGCTGTCAATCAGCTGATCCTTTTTTCGAAGTTCTGTCTTTAGGTGGTGGATATCCTCCTTCAACTGTGAGTACTGATGATTGCAGTCCACACACACAGCCATTATGGCTGAATTTACTGTAGAAATCAGGTCCTTAAAACCGCTTAAGATCTGCGTCCGATGATTGAAAAACCTTATCCAGTTAGAATGTAGGGTTAAAACGACCAATATCTAAATGAGTATTGAATAGATATGGCATAAAACTGGTTAAAAACTGGATAAAAGGCGATCTCTGACACAGCTTCTGGTGGGACACAACTTCTGGCGGGCAAACACAAACCCAAACGCCGACGCATGCGCCCCCACAGAAAAACTCCCAGAGCGACTCAAGATGGCAGCTCCTGATAATGCAATACTTTGGCTTCATTTTGCATGGCAGCTGGGAGTGGAGACACGTCGTCCATCTTTATATACAGACTGTGGTTTTAACCGCCCTGTAACCACCTCCTGTCTCTCCACAGGCTGACAAGTCCTCACACTACCTGCCCAGCAGCAACCTGCAGACTCACACAGACGGGCTGCTGAAGCAAGTAGCACATCAGACACAAATGTTTTTCTGGAGTTTGTGGACACCAAGCAGAGCTGAAACTGAACTGGACTTAGATTCATCAGGTGGAAACAACATGTTGCAATGTGTCTTCTGGATGTTTGCTAATATGTTAGCCCCAACTATTTTATAATATGATAATGTGTCATGTGACATGTTAAGATGCAGGTTTGAGAAAGTAAAGTTTATTATTTTTGTTTCAGGAAATAATAAAAAATCTCAGGCAGAGAGATCTTTGAAGCTCTCTCAGCAAGGTGAGTTTACAGTACTGATAGATTTAATTTTATATTTTGTAAATGTATAAATGTTAACAATGTTCTTTCAGCAAGGATTTTTTTTTTTCACCAACTTCACGGAATTCAGTCACAGTGAAAGTCTTCCTGGTCGTTACTGGTGAAACCTTTGGTGCCCATGAAGTCATACTGGAGCAAGTAAAGAAAAATAAACAGCTAACGGTGGAAACCACCACAGACCTCCAGGGATGTGACATCATCATCGTCTTCTGTCCAATCAATTCTCGTCTTCAATCAGATGTGGAGGCAGCCATGAGAAACATTACAGGTGAACTTTTTTTTACTTTATTATACAGCTCAGTGCTCTTTATGTAGACGTGTGGACAGTAAAGGTGGTGATGTGTAATGAGCCCGACCGGAATTAAACTATACGAGTTTTTAAAAAGTTGGAATTAAATGTACAAGAATGTTGTAATTTTAGTGTAATCTGTAGTTTTGCATAACTGTCAAGTATCAGTAGGGATGGTATCATGAGAATGTTACTGATACAGGTATCATCAGTACTGCTGCTGATCGTTATTGAGTACTTATCAGTAATCTTATTAACGTCCTTCCATCCATCCATTTTCTGCCATTTATCTGTGTTTGGGTTGTGGTGGCAGCAGACGGAGCAAAGTAGTCCACAAGTCCTTCTCCACAGCAACGTCCTCCACTCCTCCTGGGGGCCAGAACAGACATGTGATCCCTGTCTGTGGAGTTCTGTAACTCTACTCTCTGATCACACCAGAACATGGAGTAAAAATCTCTATCTAGACATTAGAAAAGACAAGGAGACTAGGGTAGAAAACATACTATAATTGTTAATGCTCAGTTGTGGTCTAAAACATCTCACTTGACTGCGTTGTAAGATTATATGCTGCTCTTCATTTTATTGAAACTATGAAAAAAAGGCTGGTTCAGATCAATGACAAGACTGGATTCAACTTGCAAAATGATCCAAGATGTCTGATCGTAAATGTTGTAAAACTGGGCCGTTCACTTCAAACCAACAAGAACAGACAACCGTTTTTTTATAGCAACAACGCAGTAGCATACCTCACTACTTCTGTGTAGATACATTGCATTAAGTGGATTAGCTGGATTTCCATTTGTGTTTACTTAGCAAGAAAAAAGAAAGAAATGGATGACAGTGACAGTGACACCTGCTTGCAGTGTTTGCATGAACACTTATAAATAAATGAGCGAGCTAGGAAACCGAGGATCTGGAGCCATATTTGGCTACTACTAACTTCAAGTAGAAATAAACTTTCTTGCTTTACCTTATCATTAAAATGTAAATGTTTTTTATCTATCTTTCATCAATAAAAGTAAATGTTTGATGCCACCGTATACGATCTCCAGAGAAAATGATGATGATGATGACTTACGGCAGAAAGGAAATGCGTCAACCATTGCACCACCAAAAGAGGAAGAGGAGAGTGTTTGTAGCAGTGGTGTACTCTCTCTCTTGTGTTGTGTTAAAGGACGACACGCACACTGTCACTTTTCAGCTCTGATCCAGATTTATTCCGCCTGGTAACAAACACAGTGGTATTAGGTCTCCACAGCCAACTCTCACAGCAGAAGTTGAATAAATTAAAGCTGCAAGCAGCGTTAGTCGGGACCTCGCACTCTGGCCCGTCGGGATCAGATCATTTTGCTTTTTAAAAATGAGGGATATTTCTTACAAGTGTGGTGTGCTTTTATTTTGAAAGTTTGATTGACATGTGTACTGTCAGGTGTGTAGGGACAATAAGTAACTGCAGCTGGACACAGAAAAATACTCATATATTTGAATGGAGAGTGTGAACGAACCCACACCTTTTTGAACATTTACTGCTTCCACATAGTTTTAGATACAAACTTCATTTGAACTTTAAATGAGTCACGAGACTTTGACCTACAAATCTTGAATTTACATGTTTTTTCTATCTTTTACTGTTTTTGAGATATTAGAGTGTGAGTTTTAAAGTCTTTTCTTGCTCCTCCTGTGATTTTATAATGAGTGTGTATTGCGGAATGTTTCACAGCACTGAGGGAGTGACATCACCAGGAGCAGTTGGAGAGGAGGATTTTAGAGTACGCTTCTTGTAAAATCTCCTCATAAAGCTCATGACTTTGGCCAAATCTAACATTAAAAATCATATTTTAGTAGGAAGTTCTGTGGGGAATCCATTAATACAGGTTTGAAAGTGGTCAGACTTACAGTTTAGACGTCAACAGCCTCTGTTTGACACAAAGTTCATGCCCATAGATTGCCTCCCCATTGTTTTACATTGTAAGGTGTGATGTGGCACTGAAACTTTCAGGGCTTATCAAATCTAAAGCGTTCGACTTATTACAAAGTTTTTAACAACTTTTTTTTCAGCACAGTGTCATAAGTCATGTATTAAAGATTGAAGCCGATACCATTAACAACCTCAGAGGAGATAGCGTTTGTTTGGGGTCCAAAATTGGAGCAAAGTCTTATTTTGAAAGTCTGATTGTGGATTTCTTGTTGGATTTAGGTCAGGGGTGTCAGTGTATGATTTGTAGGTCTTGATGAGACAAATAATTGAGTTTTGGTTTGATCTCTCTACGACATTCCTACAGGCTGTGGAGGCCATTTTAGTTACATAGGTGGCGCTAGAGAGCACATTTTGGCACTTTAGGGGTTAATTTTTACATTTTATCAAATTTTTCACCAGACCTGATGTGTCACCAAATTTGGTGAGTTTTTGAGCATGTTTAGGGGGTCAAATTTAGGTGTGATGTCCCGTAATACTAAAGAAAGAAAGAAACAAACAAACAAACACACAAAAAATTAAAGCTGCAAGCAGCGTTGAACGGGCCCTTGTGCCTCCACGCATGTCAGGCTGCAACGCAATCGAAGGGCTTCTGTCATGGCCATGTAGATGTCTTCAGACCCGGGCTGTTTTCAGACAGTGCAAGAAGGAGATAAACATCACTTCCTTTGTCCACTATTTTGCCTGCTGCTGGGGCTACTTCACTGAAATTTCATAGGGGGCGCTATTCAGCCAGTTTGCATCACTGATGGAATATTCTCACGTAGACGTGTTCAGGCCGGGAGAAGATTAGTGCAGACTGGAGCATTTACAATAAAGTTATAGCAACTTCCTCTGTCATGGCGAAACATCAAATCTCAACGTTGTGAGAATTTTCTGCAGTTAGACATGTCTGTCTTGCTCACACCTGTGTCATCAAAATTATGCAAGTTTATGGCCCTTTCACTTGAATTTCAATTAGTAAAGTTTGGTTGTAAAACAAATTAATTTCCTAATTTTCATCAAGTCTATTTTTAGAAAAGTAAAGACTTTTAACCCACATGACCTGGTCAAAGTTTGATTGACATGTGTACTGTCAGGTGTGTAGAGACAATAAGTAACTGCAGCTGGACACAGAAAAATACTCATATATTTGAATGGAGAGTGTGAGTGAACCGCTAGGTGCTCAGGCCCTAATAAAGGAAAAACTGCAGTACAGAGCTACAAAGTTTAATTTTGATGGTATTTTTCTACAGCACTTTATCACTAAACTGTCACCCTCACTCCATTTTTTCCCTTCCCCTCATAGGTCATCCCCACCACTGAATTATAAATATAAGACCTATAATTAATGTAAAATAAATGATAATAACACCAAACTTCATACAAAGTTTGTATATCATGTACTGTATGTATATAGGCCTTTCTGCTGTATCCTACAAAAATGAGCTGCATTCAACCCCCACACCAGTGGTGGCTGGTGACTGAATTGGGGAGGACAGGAGGAAAACCAACATACTGCATCAAACTATATCATTGTCCCCCACCTGATGAAATCGGAGGGGTGGAGGGCAATTTTATATGCCAATAAAACAATTTGCTTTTAAAAACTAAAAACCCTGAGTAGTGTAAAGTCTGCTTCTTTATAGACATTTAGCATTTACATATTGTTTCTAAACAAAGAAGAGCTTGTTTTAGCCATGCAGTGGTTCAGATGTGTGATTTTACCAACAAAATGAAATTCAAATTTATAGTATTGTTCTATTGTGACAACAGATTTATGTTCTCATCAAAAACAGACAAGATATCACATGATTTACATGTGTTTCCTATGTATTTTCTTAGTATACAGAAATATATAAAGTACCACAAAGCTTATAATGTGATACAGGAACAGATCAGTGCTGAATACTAGAAAGACTGAACACTAAAAACATTCACAGATCTAAAAGTGAAGGTTCACATCAGAAAGTATTAATGCATGTATCAAATACATGACTTACACACTCTTATCTATGTACATGACATACAAAATATAGTCTACAAAGCTGACATGTTAACACTAGGGGTGCAACGGATCACAAAACTCACGGTTCGGATTGTATCACGGATATGAGTCACGGATCAGATCATTTTTAGGATCAGCAAAAAAAAAAGGAGACAAATAAAACTTTGTTCTCTATTTATTCTGTAACACACTTACAGCACAAAACAGCAATGAACTTTTGCCCATGGTCTTAAATGAAAACAACATTTAAGATGTCCAATGTTTAAATAAAATTAAATAAAATATATGAAATACTCAATGCTCAGTTATTGCAATATGAGGCATGATACCTTCCTCTTTTAAACATGGTAGTGAATGAAACAGCCTCTGTCCACATCATCAAAACTTGATGATAACTTAGAAACATGAACACACGTCTTGTCCTGCAGCTTGTTGAACAAGCCACCAAACAAACATTCACCGCTAACGTCAGTTAGCAGCTAGATGCTAATTAACTGCTCAGCTGCAGCACATCAAACAGCGTGTAAACATACCTACAGATGTCACTTCAGACCCGTTAGATGCTGGTTTGATCGTTACCCTTCAAAATCCCTGTTAGTGACACGCTGTCTGCCCATGACTTGTACTTACAGCAGTTTGTTCACTTTGTCTTAAATGAGACATTAAATTTTGCAATTAATCCGCAGTTCATATGCCTGCCGAACCGTGGTGGGCGATCCGTACGGATCACGGATCAACTAAGTTACGATCCATTACACCACTAGTTAACACTTGTTATTCTAGTTACTTTAAGCTTATTACTCAATATACGGCTCAGCTTAAAAACGAACTAAAGAAACTGTCAGAAGCAAGCAGCCAGACCTCCTGCACACTAATCATAGAACATCAACAAGTGACTGAACAACCACTCAATTAAAAACGGGATCAATTCCACATGAATGAGTGGGTCCAGACAGCTCACTGTAACTTCAACAAGCTAACTACCCACAACACATTATATATATATCTCTGCTGCATTCTTGTTAAGGATATAAATTCACACAACAGCCACACAGAGAGACCTTTAACCATCAGAGATGAAATTAGCGACCAAAGAGACAGAGAGAGAGAAGCTGTATCTGACTCACGTCATCTGATGTCTTCTTCTTTCTATCATGGAGATGAAGTATTCATGTCATAACATCCATTCGTGACTGTTGGTCATCTTGTTTGTTAGTTAACAGAACTTTATGGCTGCTGCTTAACCAGTCTGATATCATTAGCAACAATGACAAACAAGCTAACTCTCCTGGTTGTTTCTCCGGTTGCTTCTCTCTCCAGCCGCTGCCTGGCGGTATCCTGCTGCTGCTGCGCTGCACAGTCCAGATCATTTCTCCCATTAGCTTAACAACAGTCCTTGACAGTCCTTCCATGGATGTATAAAGAGTCCTTCAGGCTGCTACAACAAGCCAGCTGTTGCGTTGGCTAACGAAAGGAGCTATCTACTGCTGCTACTCTGCCTTACAGTGGAGAGAATTGAAGATGAATTCTGGAAACTATTATTGGACCAACTCGATGTCTATTGCATTCTGGTTGTTGATTGATTAGGGAGGACAGCCTCCCTTGGAGCATCATTTTACGTGTCTTTTCCAAAGAAGAGAGAAAAAATATGTTGTAAATAATACTGAGATTTGGTAATGGTTTTTTCAACCAAATATTCTTTTATTTTTTAATCTTTTTCTTTTCATCTCCTTTTTGCCTCTCAAAAAATAGAGGAGGATCAACGTCCTCTACCTCTATGGACCAGCCTACACTGTGTGTGGCACACACCCCTCCCCCCCTTTCTCCCTTCTCTCTCTCTCCCTCTCAGTTGGAGAGGAGAATGTTAGAGTACTCTTCTTGTGAAATCTCCTCATAAATCCCATTACTTTGGCCAAATCTTACATTGAAAATCATATTATTTTGTGGGAAATATTTTGAGAGTGGTCAGACTTATAGTTCAGACGTCAGAAGCCTCTGTTTGACACAAAGGTCATGCCTCCCCATTGCTTTACATTGTAAGGGTGATGTGGCACTGCAACTTTCGGGGCTTATGAAATCCAAACCGTTTGAGTTATTACAAAGTTTTTTAACAACTTTTTTTCAGCACAGTGTCATTAGGCATGTAATTAAGTTTGAAGTTGATACCATTAACGCTCTTGGAGGAGATAGCGTTTGTTCGGGGGCCAAAAATGAGGCAAAGTCAGGCTAATTGCAGACTTCCTGTTGGATTTAGGTCAGGGGTGTCAGCAAATTATTTGACAGACATTTAAAAGCAGAGAGTTATTTGATTTTAACAGCAGGAAGAAGACCATTACAGCAGCCATACAGCTAAAGTTAAAGTTTTAGCTATAATGTAACTATTCTGCATTAAAATGTCTAAAAACAACTAGACCTATGTTATATATTTTGTTGAGTTGTGTACTTACATTATCCCAAATGTTTCCAACAATTCTCAAACCCAGAGAAATCTGTAACTTTAATTAAGGTAATGTTGTGCCCTTAAAACAGGGAAAATAGTGAGAGGAGAGGGATGAAGAAACTGGCACACTTCTCTTACCTTCACTTGTTTTGAGTCTTAATTATATACAGTACAACCAAATTCACACATTTTTCCCGTATGAATACACTCAGGACCAGTTTCCACAACTAAGTTATCCTCCTATTTTTTTCTAAATAATGTAAATTATATTTTTAACCAGTGTGCAACATAGACTTTAAGTTAGATGAAATACAGTTACCTAACTTATGTATTTAAGCTGACACATGAACTAACTTCTTACAGTAATAAAATAACATTTTTAAGCACCATACAGAAAGTGTGACAAGCTAAAATGCGAAAAATGACGGAACAACAGTAGGATGCTAGAGCAAGACAAGCTAGCAGTAGCTAGCTTACACGGTGTTAAGTGTTAAGAATTAGCCAGAAACTCTTTAACAACATAAAAATATAAAATTCACCTCTTTCTCTTAGAATGAACAACAAGGACAAAATAACAATTATCAACAACATGTGTCGCTAAGTTTATAGTGCTTTGTGTATGATAATTACCTTAAAACAGGGAAAATAGTGAGGGGAGAGGGATGAAGAAACTGGCACACTTCTCTCGCCTTCAGTCGTCTGTATTGAGTGAGTGAGAGGAGCGCGATTCCCCCTACTGGAGCCCTGAGGCATTTCCATTAGATTGACGCACAATCAACCCTGAAAAAGAACACACATTACCTACACTCTGGCTGCATATTCTCCACAGTGATAACCTTAGCAACATAACCGAAATAACAATGAAATTATGTGTTAAGAAGATGGAACACAAGGAATATAATTGCATAACTCTGAAAGGAATAAAATTATCTTTCTGAAGAATCAAATTATTATTAAATTCTTAACTGCTACAGTAACGGTCTGTTTCATTTGGTCGCCTGTCAATGGCGTCATATCCCCTCTACTAAAGAGTATACACACACAAGATAATACATCAGTGTTATGGTTGTCCACCAGAAACTGTCATAAATGGACTTTTATTCAGTTTTAAGCCATATTTTACGATAAACCTTTTAGATGTTGGTAGTTTTTAACCAGATGAAGGATTTTAGTCATTGGACGTCCGAATCTTACGTTATCAGAGAAACAAGCTGAGCAAACGTTAACATCAGCTTGACGTCCTGTGCTCACCGAACAGCATCAGAGAAACACTGATTTTTTAAGTGAAACTGCTTTGTTCAGTGTTTTTACCTGTTTTAATCACTGGATCTGTTTGTTCTGGAGAGGAGGAGACATCTGTGGATAATTCGGCTCCCCATGAAAACATCCTGAACGAAGAACACTGAAGTAATCCTGTCCTTGAGAAGCTAGTTGTTTAACAATGAAGACAGCTCCCATGAGCCCAGAAATTACATATTGTGCATAACTGTGGAGTTGAGAACTAGTGTTATCATGACTGCAGAAAGCAGCAGCTGCTTTGTTCAGAAAATCCAAATCACTGAACATACAGTGTCCTGCTCTTTTAATCTGCCAGTGTTACTTCTGTTACAGCTGTTTTACTCCTGGTGTTAGGCATGTTTTCACTCTTGCCACAGTTAAGCATTTAAGAATGTAAACCCAACCATGATGTGATCACTTGATAATCAGTGATCATCATCACATCACACAGCTGCAGCAGATTATCACTGATATATACTCCATCTCATAACATTTTTTTCTGGGCTCTTGCAAGACTTGCATGACATGCATAAACTATCTATCTAGACACACCATCAACATTTCTCCTGTCAGAAGAGTTCTTGTCTTCACATGAACCAGGATGAAAACAACCTCCACTACATGTTCCTCATATTCCTCTCTCCTCTCCTCTCCTCTCTTCAGATGAGAAACCTGTCATCCTGGTGGCGATGCATCACACCCGAAAACCAGAGCATTCAACTGGGAGGACCGCTGTGTCTGAGAAGTTTCCAAATGTTGTGTTGGATGTTCACGTTCTTTTCCATGAGACAGTGAGCGGGTTATTGACATGTCCAAGAAATGATCAATCAGTCAGTCAAATACAGAAAGAGTTACAGAAACTCAGTAAACACATCTGTAGTTCATGATAGTTTTAGTGGTTTTAATGGCTGCATTTGGAGCAACAACACAAATGAAATCAGTGAAGCAGCAGCATCATTACATTATGTTTTGTCTGTGCTCTTCCATGGTGATGGCTCAGGGGTTCAGGTCCTGGAACCAGCACCTGGACGTTCTCCAGATCACTTTCTTCATATATGTTATAAATCCAATATAATTTTCCATCCTGCTTCATGCTATATTTCTGTGATTGGTCCTTTTTTATCTGTTCTATACACACATCATCTATTACATGTCTGTTCTACAGAGGGATCCTCCTCTGTTGCTCCTCCTGAGGTTTCTTCCATTTTTTTGCCTTTAAAGTTATCTTTTGAGGGATTTTTTTCCTTATTTGAATCGAGGGTCTAAAGGCAGAGGATGTTTAAGCTCCCTGAGGTTAATCTGTGATGTGTGATATTGGGCTATACAAATAAAAACCAACAGGACTTGACATTAATAGTCATTATTAATTAATGAAGTAAAGGGTAACGCTTTATTTTACAGGTCCCTTAATTTTATACTTCTTTTTATTTTTATATATATATTTTTTTTATTCCCTGCAAATTAGAGAATAATTTGCAGGTATTTAGGGGTACGTTTTTTGGACACCTTACAGAAAGGATGGTGCAATTTTGTACAAATTATAAGAAAAATGAAACAAGTGTTAAGTTGTTTAAGTTGGTAAGTGCCCACTCACTCACTCAAGACTCTAATATGCTAATATGTAGTTTGACACACAAAACTACACACTGAAAAGTATTTTCAGTATTTTCTGTCAGTAAAAGAATTGTTAAGAATCTAATTTATTAAGAATTTTTGCAAATTAACAACTATGTATGAACCCAAATACAATGAGGAACATGTGCCAGCTAAAACAACCTATCACTTTTTTTCAGTTTTTTCTTATTTGTACCAAATTGCAAAACCATTTCTAGGAAATGCTCTAAATTACTGTTAAATATCTGCAAATTACTCGAAAATTTCCAGGGAATTTGTATGGAATTAAATAAAGTGTTATAAGACCTGCTGTCAGCATCGTGTGTGTGGTTCACTGAAATCTGGTTTGTTCTTTTCACACCAATACTTTTAATTAAAGTCATAAATCTTCTACAGCTGAATGTGAAAATCAAACAGCAACATTAACAAGAAACACACACGTTTGATTCCAGTCATATAATTGTATGAATTTATACACAGTGGCTGCAAATAACCATTTTCATTATTAATAATTAATTGATTAATTGTTAAGTCTATAAAATATTTTTCAGAAATATGATAAAAACACACAAACAATTGTTTGTTTCTCTGTCTGTTTGGTTATATATAAAAAAAGGTGTGAAGCTTTTGAATCTTTAAAGTGGTTTCATGTTGGCTGAATAAAAAAAAGATTCTCAGATGTTTGTAGTGAACAGAATAATTTCTTCTTGTTTAAATGTTTTTAGTTGTGAAGCAGATCTGTGGTGTTTGGGATGTTTTCCAGAGTAAAAACCAGCCTGTCAGCGCCCTCTGGTGATGGAGAGGCAGCGTTCAGTTTTTATGTTCCACATATCTGAACAAACTGCAGGTCTGCTGCAACTCAGTTCTCTTAAATCAAGACTGAAGACTTTTCTGTTTGCTGCTGCCTTTTATTACATCAAATTTGAGGCTTTTGATCAATATCTTACAAAACACTGTAACTTCTACTATCTGTTTTATCTTTTATGTTTTATTTAAAGCACTTTGAATGTTGTTGAAATGTGTGAGACGTGTTCATATCTGTCATTTATGTTATTGATCTTCAGCTCCTTCCATCTATATAATGTGTTAGACATGTTGATGATAAATATGCAGGTGAGGGAGTGTATCAATAACCCCTTTAATCTCCTGCACTGAGCCTTTTGCCTTTAAAAAAAAAGACTTTCTATATTCTCCAGAACAAAGTCAGGAAGAGACAATAATAAAAATAATGACAAATCAGCAAAAAGACTCATGTATTTATCTTTTAGAATAATATATTCAGTCAGTCGGCTGACAAACACACATTTGTGCATAAAAAGCCAGTCTGTCAGCAGGAGCTCTGTTTATAAAGATCTTTACTTCTGAAATGACATCGACTCTGATAATCAATAAATCACTTCAGTCACAAACTGGCTCCATCCTCTGATGTTCTCTGTTCCATCATGAATAGAAACGGAACATATTTGGCTTCAGGACGTCTGAGGACGACACCGTGGACTCTGAGGAACCAACAACATTTTATACACTAAAACATTAATAAGAAATGAAAATTGTAAGATAAATATTGTTTAGTGATTATCCTCGTCTCTTTGTGTTCTTGTAGGACGTATTTTCTTCTCAGCTGATTTTGATGTATCGGGGTTCTATTGTGATTTTATCGGTTCTATTGGGGTTCTGTCAGGGTTCTTCCAGGGTTCTATCAGAGTTCTGTCAGAGTTGTATCAGTTCTATCAGGGTTCTATAGGAGTTGTATCAGGGTTCTATGAATGTTGTATCAGGGTTCTATGAATGTTGTATCAGAGTTCTATGAATGTTGTATTAGGGTTCTATAAGAGTTGTATCAGGGTTCTATGGATGTTGTATCAGAGTTCTATGAATGTTGTATCAGGGTTCTATGAATGTTATATTAGGGTTCTATAAGAGTTGTATCAGGGTTCTATGAATGTTGTATCAGAGTTCTATGAATGTTGTATCAGGGTTCTATGAATGTTGTATCAGAGTTCTATGAATGTTGTATTAGGGTTCTATAAGAGTTGTATCAGGGTTCTATGAATGTTGTATCAGAGTTCTATGAATGTTGTATCAGGGTTCTATGAATGTTGTATCAGAGTTCTATGAATGTTGTATCAGGGTTCTATGAATGTTGTATCAGAGTTCTATGAATGTTGTATCAGAGTTCTATAAGAGTTATATCAGGGTTCTATCAGGGTTCTATAAGAGTCGTATCAGGGTTCTAGAACAGATCTTATAACATCAGAATCCTGTTGATAGAATGGCCTTCAGGAGCTGCGCGCGCACCATCATGTCTCGTGTGTTTTTTTGAGCTGTGCCGCGGTGGCTGATGGGATTGCTCCGCCGCTGGTGTGGACATGTCCGCCATGTTTTCCGCGGCCGGAGAAACGGCCCCTTCGTCCCGGTAAACCGGCAGCTGATGAGTCTTCCCGCCGGTTCCCGGAACACTGGACACCGATGAGCTCTACTGCGGCGAACACAGTCGCGTCCGGAGCGGATTCACGTCGCTATTTCGCGGGTTTGTGACGGGATTCGCGGTTCTCGGATTGTCGCTGATTTGGCGCAAACAATGAGTAAACTCTCGTTCCGGGCGCGAGCGCTGGACGCCGCCAAACCGCTCCCGGTTTACCGCAACAGAGACCTGCCGGACCTGACGGACTGCGTGTCCATCAGCCGGGCCGTCCCGCAGATGCCCACCGGGATGGAGAAGGAAGAGGAGCTGGTAGGACATGTTTAATAAACTGTGTGTGGTGATAGCATTAGCATTAGCTCCGTAGCACGGCCGCATTCAGGATGTGTTTACGCACAGTTCTGTCCGTACGCTGTGTGCGAGGAACGGGCCGGGCAGAGGCATGTACGCAGTTTACGTACCTTCTACACTCGGTGTACGCTGTCAGCGTAGCGCCGCTGAGGCGTGAGCGCGCTCTGTGGCGGTGACGTATACAGTCTTAACGTTGTTGTCATAGTAACGGGCGATGCAGCCTGCTCCGTATCCCTGCTAGCTAACTGCTGCTACAGACCAGAGCTCCTGTTTCGTTTAGGATCTAAAAACCAAATATATCAAATACAAACAGAAATTATGCGTCACGCTGGAAAATAAGTTAAACTAAAATACTAATTAACTCTGGTTCTTAGAGTCCAAACGAGTTTAAATGTTCTGTTTGGAACCAGTTCACAGATCAATAATGATGGTTAACGAGTTGAGAATAAACTATCATTAATGAGACAAAAGTTATAAGCAGGGCGTTACATAGTCAATGTGTTGAGTAATAAACGTATTGATTATCAGAACCAGTCAGGTGGAGGACATGAAGGACACCAGACATGTAAAACGCTCACATACAACAGAAGAAGCTGTATTATGTGTTTAAAGAGGAAGTTATACACAGTAATACGACACAGACTGACAGCGTGACAGTTATCCACCTGCTTATTCTCCTGTCAGAGGGAACAGTTTATCTATAAGACCGGAGACACTGATAACTGAGTGTTTACATTCATCTCTCATGTATGATGTTACATCACAGTCATCAAACTCAGCATCAGTTTAAGAATAAATACCCAGATGGAGGTTTATCAGTTCTGTCTCCAGACTCTTCTGAGCGTCTGGATGAAAAATGTTGTTACTGTATTTTTCCATCCAGTTAAATGGAAATTATGTCCTACGACACAAGAAAATGATTACACTTCTTATGAAAACATGAGATAATACAGTGGAACATTAAAGAGTTACTGATAATCAGACTTTAAATTAGTTTCACATCCTATAAACAAGCACAGATGTGTAGTTCTGGTTATCATCTTTGTTTGGATTAGAAATCTAATGAGTCCTGACTGGAAGTCTCGTCTGTGTGTTTGGTCTGTTGGACGATATTAAACAGCAGAATTCATTCTCTATAAGAAGATCAAACTGTCTGGACTCATCTTCTCATTCAAGGGTTTTTCTTTGTTTTACTGTTTTCTACATTGTAGAACAATACTGAAGACATCAAAACTATAAAATAACACTTCATGTAGTAAACAAAAAGTGTAAAACAAACCAAAATATGTTTCATATTTTAGTTTCCTCAAAGTCGCCGTTGTTTCACAGTGTTGAAGGAGTTCAGACATATGCTGAGCACTTGTCGGCTGCTTTACCTTCACTCTGCAGTCCAGCTCATCCCAAACCATCTCATCTGGGTTCAGGTCAGGTGATTGTAGAGGCCAGGTCATGTGATGCAGCCAAACAGCCTTACAGAGCCTGGAGGTGTGTTTGGGTCCTCCTCCGTGCTTCACGGTGGGAACCAAACATGCAGATATCATCTGTTCACCTTCTCTGTGTCTCACTAACACATCAAACATCACATCTGGACTCATCAGACCAAAGTACAGGTCTTATTGGTCTTCCTCAGTCGTGGTTTCCTTGCAGCAGTTCCACCATGAAGTCGTGATTCACACAGTCTCCTCTGAACAATCGATGTTCAGATCTGCTGCTTGAACTCTGGGAAGCGTTGATGTGAGATCTAATAATAATATATCAGGTGTTAACAGGTGATTTCTGAGGCTGGAAACTCTAATGAGCTTCTCCTCTTCATCAGAGGAACTCTTGGTCTTCCTTCCTGGTCTAGCCCTCATGAGAGCCAGTTTCATCGCAGCGTTTGATGTTTTTTTTTTTACGACTTTAAAGATCTTTCCAGTGGACGTCGTTTCTCTTTACTTAGCTGAGCGGTTCTTGCATTAATATGGATTATTACAGTAGTGGAACGGGGCTGTTTGCTGTGTTAACAACACCACATCGGCACAAGACAACAAATCCTCTCAAACGCATTAAGAAGACATGAAATTCTACCAGTTAACCTTTGACACAGCACAGCTGTTAACTGACTTCATGACGACTTCATGAAGCAAAGCTGTCATCACAGCAAACAGCAGCTACTCTTTTGTTTACTACCTGACTCCATATGTGTGACTTCATAGTTTTGATGTCTTCAGTATCGTTCTACAATGTAGAAAACTGTAAAAATACAGAAAACCCTTCAATGAGAAGGTGAGTCCAGACTGTTGATTTCTACTGTCTCATTTGTAATAAATATATAAATGTAGTGAACTCACTGATGTTTACTTTATTATCACAAAGTCGAGTCAGTTTATTAATAGAGCACATTTAAAACAGCAGAAGTGCTTTACAGAGAGATTCAATTATGGGATTATTTGATTAATTACAAACAAACAAAAACACACGATCAACATAACAACACAGACATAGATCAGATAAAATCAACACAACCAGCACAAACAACAAAGAAAGGTCAGAGTGGTCGGGTATGTCTGTAGACGGGTTCAAAGACATCAGTGAAGGGCGAAGATCTTAGTGGCAAACTGCTCCACAGTTTAGATCCAACAGCTGAGAACGTTGGATTTGGTTTTTATCAGGGTGGAACGCAGCGATTCAAACCATCAGCAGCAGCAGCAATTATACTGGAGTCTATGGAAGACCAGGGGGGTGGGGGGGAACGGCAGGGGTCCAATAATAGCAACAGGTGAGGAGAGTGAACAGAGTCAGAGAGGGGGAGATATATACATACAATGCACATGAATACTGATTTTGCCATTTGAATACCATGACAACGAACGAAGCTTCACTACGGCCTTAGTGGAATGGAGAGCAGTGATTGGTCAGCAGCTCACAGTCCATCCAGTGCTTTTAAATACAAAAGAATCACAAAGACAACAAAACAGTTAATATATTAACAGAAAACAGCTTATATTTATCAGTCACCGACTCCAGATCAGTACTGTCACACTGTACAGCTTATATTCTGTGTGTGTGTGTGTGTGTGTGTGTGTGTGTGTTTCAGGAGCACCACCTGCAGAGGGCGATCTCGGCCCAGCAGGTGTTCAGGGAGAAGAAGGAGAACATGGTGATCCCCGTACCTGAAGCAGAGAGTAACACCACCTACTACGACCGGCTGTACAAAGGAGAAGTCAAAGTGCCCAAACAGCTGATCCACATCCAGCGTGAGTACTCCTTCATATAACGAGCTCACCTGGACCAATCAGAGTCGCCCATCAACCCACAGCTCGTCATGTGTCTCTCCACCTCAGCGTGTGTTTCCAGCTGTTCTGTGTAAAAAAGTTTCTGCCCTTTGTTAGAAAGAAGTGGTGGTCCTGTTGCATTGTGGGTAATGTAGGAGGCTGATAGGAAGAAGGGTGTGTGGAATAAAAAAAGGCGTATCTCTGGCGTGGGGGGGTTTTGCAGGACTGAAACCTCGTATCATCATATTTAAACAGTTGTGCAGGAATAATAAAGACCTGCAGGCTGTCGTCATTAAAATACAGCTCAGACACCCCGATCGATCCTCAACCTCACAGTGGGTCGTCGTATATTCAGATGTTTTGCGGACTGACTGATGATCTGTGTGTTGGTGCAGCTCTGGGTCTGGATCTGGAGCAGCCAGACTATGACATGGACTCCGAGGACGAGACGCTGCTCAACAGACTGAACCGCAAGATGGAGATCAAACCTCTGCAGTTTGAGACCATGGTGGACCGACTGGAGAAGGCCAGCACTCAGCAGGTGAGATCATGTGTGTGTGTGTGTGTGTGTGTGTGTGTGTGTTTCTGACCGTGACTCCCAGTAACAGACTGGTTTTACTCAGAGCTGTAAAACAGAAACCGATGACGTGCTTTTGTTTTGAAATAAGCTCCGTTCATTCAGTGCAGGTTTTATGTGAATACATAAATAACTTTTAAGATTATATGTGCAAAAATATGATGCAACATTAGTTAATGAAATATTTATAAATACACCGTTTATCCTTCATAGACTGTAAACAGTCTCCTGGTCGATTAGTTGGTCGATATGCTCTCGTCTGACTAAATTCTCATTGGTCGAATAATCTCTGTGTTATTTTCAGAAGGAGAAAAGTGCGACATCAACAGCTTTCCAGGATTAATCCATTATTTCCTGCGGCGGGAGGGACAGACTAACAAATTACCTGTGAAAACAACGGGGATGTATTCAAAACACCCCCGTTGAACTCCCCAACCTGATGGAGCCTGCTGGGTCTAACTGTACTCAACGTTTACTCAACGTTTACTCAACTATTACTGAATCAGTGTTTCTCCTGTAGTAATATCAACAAACCTCCGCCAGGCCAAAAGATATTTTTTTAATGCCAAAAATAACGCTAAATATCGGTAGCGTAACTCCGTTTAGGAGTTACGGAGTGCTTAGTAGCCAGCGGGAAAGAGCGGCGGGAAAGTGACGGTGGATGTGAGCGGAGCAGAGGAAAAGGTTAACGGGAAGTTGTCAGTCTGGCAGTAAATGTACAGAACAGACTACAGAGTAACAGTTAATAAGCAACAATAGGTTAACCTAACCTGAAGAGGCAAAACAGAGAAATGTGAGTTCACTGGACACTCTGTCCAGTTACACCCCCCATGAAGTGTCAACAGATGATCTCTCTGCTCTGTAAATGAAATACACTAAAATAATCATATTTATTGATAATATTCTTCTTCTCCTGTTGTGGTGAAGTTGAGATATTCTTCGTCATGCAGACGTCCAGACTGTGTTGACATCTCTCTGCCTGAGGACGTCATGCTGATTCTCTGAATGATGTTTGTTTTGTGATGCTGAATCATCGGCTGCATGTTTGCTGTTTGTGGGGGACGGCAGCTGTTCTCCTACTTTCATTATTTGTTATTGTTTTGGTCAAAACTATCATTTAATGAGCTGAATAATAATCAGTAAACATTCCTGAAACAATGATTTTACTCCTCGTCTGAAATGTCGAACCAAACGCGTGTCGCTTTGCGAGTTTCTGTCCAGTTTAGAAGTCATTTCCTGCTGCGGTTCTGGTTTCAGCTGGTCTCTGTGTCGGAGGCGAAGCTGCTGCTGAACGAGGACGACTACCTGTTGAAGTCGGTGTACGATTACTGGCTGAGGAAGAGGAAGAACTGGCGGGGTCCGACGCTCATTCCTCACATCAAACAGGAGAAGAGAGACGGATCCACCAACAACGACGCCTACGTGGCGTTCAGACGCAGGACGGAGAAGATGCAGACGAGGAAGGTGAGTCCTGGTCCTGAAACCTGCGTTCATCCTAAAACACGTCCAGGTGTTTGAGTCACGTTACAGAAGAGAGACAAACTGAAACGATCGTTAATGAAACAACATCCACAGAAAGCAGCCAGAGTCTTTATACAAGTTATATTTTATTTATTTTTCCTGCAGGTTTGATTTAAATAAAGTCGTTCTGACGAGGAAATGCCTCTAAACATCAACAACAAAGTAAACTAAATTACCCAACAAGAAGAACTAAACCAGAAACTAGTCTGGAGTAAAAATACAGAAGCTTTTGTTAATTTATTTCTGTTGTAGACAGTAACAGGAAGTAACTGTAAACATTTTAAAAAGCCTTAAAATGACTGAAACCTCCAGAACAAACTCACACATGATGATGTGATAAAAACCTTTTGATTCCAGGTGTGATGATTCTTCTCCGCTCACACTGTTGTTTGTTAGTTTCTGATGTTTTGGTCTCTGCTGCGTCTCAGAACCGTAAGAACGACGAGGCGTCGTACGAGAAGATGCTGAGACTGAGGAGAGAGTTCAGCCGGACCGTCACCATCCTGGAGATGATCAAGAGGAGAGAGAAGTCCAAGAGAGAGCTGCTGCACCTCACCCTGGAGGTGGTGGAGAGGAGGTGAGGAGGGTCTCCATCATCAGGATGTGATTTTAAAGTCCAGCTGGAGACGATGGAGGCGGCCGCCTGTAGTTTAAAGTTCATACAGTCCTGGTGGTCTGCTGGTGAAATCCAACCTTCACACTGCCGAAACGCTACGAGAGCAGAGACACGTCATCAGCTCGTCATCTGCTCCTCCATCGTTTTGGTTTGTGTTTGATGGATGTATGAAGGAGAACGTCTTCTGACTTTATTAATAATGTTGCTTACGGTCAGTCTGAGTCATTTCACAGCCGTGTTCTGATTGGTTGGTTTGTAGCAGCAGTCACCACCGTTTCTCTCACAACTTTCATCTGAGACGGAACAAAATCTGTGTGTGAAGGAGTCTGAAGCCTCTGCAGTCAGACTTCTACTATAATACTGTCACCATCCAGGTTTAATGAACCTCCTCTGACGGAGTAAAAACAGTTCCAAACTAACTGTTTACTACATAGTGATAAGAAATCAACACGTGTGTGTCTTAAACCAACAGTCAGGAGTCCAAATGAACATTAAAGCTGTTTTTTCTTGCTGTAATCATTCCTCCTGTTCATACTGACCATTAGAAGATCCCTTCATAATGACCTTACAATGGAAGTGATGGAGGACAAAATCCACAAAAGTTTATCTGAAGCTAATATGAAGCTTCAGCGTCCAAATGAGTCAAATCAAGTAGATATCTTTCAACGTTACAGTCTTTTTAGTGCCAAAGTCCCTCTTTTTGTTACTATACTTCCACCTGCAGCTCAACAGGGAAACACTGTCCGAGGAAACACAAAGAGGGAATTTGATGCTAAAAAGACTGTAAATGTGTCAGATATCCACTTGATGTGACTAACTCAGACTGCTGAAGCTGAATAGAAGCTTCACACAGACTTTTAAATGACTGTGTGGACACACTGTGGATTTTGGCCTCCATCACTAACATTGAAAGCACATTTGAAGGATCTTTTAATATCCAGTATGAACAGGAGGAATGATTACAGACACCTGACTGCTGGTTTGACACACAGGGAACATTTTGAACCTGTCCTTTACGTTCCAGCAGCTCGTTAAGGACCATGTCATAGAGAAACCAGACAATCAGCTTTCCTCACTTTTGTTTAAAGTGAGCTAGTGTGATTGGCTCTCGCTGGTTGTCGTTCGCGCCGTGTCAGAGGGCGTTTGCATAGTCGAGTCTTTCTAATTTACTGTTTTTTTCGATTGTGACGCTTCCTGCAAGCATGTTTCACAGTAAAAGTCTTCCAGCGTTTCCTTTTTTTAATGTGAAAATCCTGCAGGAAGTGTTGTTTGATTGGCGGCATCGTGAAGAGTGACTTCACACTGAAATACACTTTATTACACTGATCTGATCCCCGTCTGTGCAGCACAATACATTCTTTTCCTTTTTCCACTAGAACCCAAAAATCACTCTGTAACACGATGTCACGTCCGCCTGTAGCAGCGTCTGTGTTGAAGCTACAACAGGAAACCGTTTGTTGTTTTGGACTTTATGGAAACTGTGAGCAGTAAATGTGGAAAACCAGTGGTATGAACCTTTAAAGCAGATGTTCATATCATCATGCTGCAGGTTTCTGACTCCTGTTTGTCACCTGAAGCACACCTGGTGGTGATGATGATGATGATGATGATGATGATGATGTGTTCATGTTCAGGTATCAGATGGGAGATTTCAGTGCAGAGATCCTCAGAGAGGTGACGCTCCCTCTGGTGGAGAAACCGCTGTACAGCACTCCAGTGACACTCAACAACAGACACAAAGCTGACGTCAAGGTACGTTTGTTTACCTTCAGACAGGAAACGCACGTCTTCATCAGATATTCTTTCTCTCCAACTCTTAACAAGCTTTACTTCAAAACACTTGAGCTAAACTGTTTCAGTGTTTCTGCTCTACAATGACAAAACATCTGTGATAACGGCTGTTTTCTAACCAGTAAGAATGTTCTTGATGTCCATTCTCTTGAAAACAAAACATTTCTTCTCTTCTCTAAAGGTTTTGTGTGAGATTTCCCTGCAGATGATGTTTGTTAGTTAATTGTCGGTCAGTGACGGTGGAATGGGAGCAGTGAACAGTCAGTATTTGTGCTTCAGATGCAGAAGAAGCCGCTCTCCATCAGAGACGAGCTGACCTCCTTCGACCTGATCAGACCAAAGAAGAAGTCCAGCAGACGGGACAGACTGTGTCCTCCGCAGAGACGCCCGGGTCGCCCCCCCGGCCCGTACACCGTCAACAAGGCCGACATCAAACAGTACGACTTCCACAGCTCCGGAGAAGACGACTCGCCTCCACCTCCGCTGGTCAGCACCTCCGGATCTGATTATGTATAAAATTTATCTGATCCTCATCATATTAAAACCAGCTGATCTTTAATATCTGATCCTCATCATGTTAAAACCAGCTGTTCTCTGACCTCTGACCGTGGTTGTGTTTTTTTTATGTCTCGCAGTCTCCTCCGTCTTCAGCTGATGATGAGGAAAATAATCCTGACGGACTTTTTGTCTTCAGGAGGAAAGCTGGCTGTCAATATCTCTCTGTGAGTTTCTCGTTCAGTGCTGATCAACATTTATCACCATTGACTGAAACTCTTTTCTAGCAGCTGTTGAATTAAACAAATTGAGTTCTTCTCTCTGTTTGTGGTGTAAATATCTAACGCACCTCTCTGTTTGAGGTGTTTATATCTAACGCACCTCTGTGTGCCCTGCAGCCTCGGGTGGAGCAGACAGGTGGAGTTGAGTGTGAGCGTCCAGAGATCGTTCCGCTGTGTCTCCGTCATTCTCTGACTGAACTGTCTCTGCCTCCACACTGGAGAGGACTGAGCCGCCGCCGGGTGGGCCGAGGGGGCAGGTAACACCTCCACCTGACACAGACACCTGCACCTGACACAGACACCTCCACCTGACACAGACACCTGCACCTGACACAGACACCACCACCTGATGCAGACACCACCACCTGACGCAGACACCACCACCTGATGCAGACACCACCACCTGACACAGACACCACCACCTGACGCAGACACCACCACCTGATGCAGACACCACCACCTGACACAGACACCACCACCTGACGCAGACACCTACACCTGAAAGACACCTACACCTGACGCAGACACCTACACCTGACACAGACACCTCCACCTGACGCAGACACCTGCACCTGACGCAGACACCACCACCTGACGCAGACACCTACACCTGACACAGACACCTACACCTGACACAGACACCTACACCTGACACAGACACCTACATGTGACACAGACACCACCACCTGACACAGACACCTCCACCTGACACAGACACCTCCACCTGACACAGACACCTACATGTGACACAGACACCACCACCTGACACAGACACCTACACCTGACACAGACACCTACACCTGACGCAGACACCTGCACCTGACGCAGACACCTACACCTGACGCAGACACCATCACCTGACGCAGACACCATCACCTGACACAGACACCACCACCTGACGCAGACACCTCCACCTGACGCAGACACCTCCACCTGACACAGACACTTCCACGTGACGCAGACACCTGCACCTGACGCAGACACCTGCACCTGACGCAGACACCTCCACCTGACACAGACACCTCCACCTGACACAGACACCTCCACGTGACGCAGACACCTCTACCTGCCAATAATAAATGAATAGTAGAAATATATATATTTCCTTCTGGGAACCTTCAGAGGAAGTTATACAGAGATGATGAGATATTAAAGGTAAATTTTGACATAATAAGAGAAAGTTAAAGTGTTCCTGCAGCACCACCTTCAGGACAAATTTATCTTTGAAGCTGAAACCTGTTTGTGTGATCAGGATCATCCTGGACCGGGCCTCGTCAGGTCTGGATCCTCTACTGAAGCAGCTGGACACGTCGACAGATCCCATCTCCAGGACCAGGACCAGTGCCTGCCTTCTCAGTGACCCAGTTCTACTGGACCAGAAGCCCTCCCTGACCTCAGGAAGCAGCCCCCCCTCCCTGACTGAAGTCCTGAATAACATCCAGACTCTGAGGAGGTGCTGCTTCAGACCCAGACCAGCTCAGGACCAGAGAGGAGGGGGCAGCAGGACCGCAGGATCCAGACTCACCTGCCGTCTGTCCAGCCACAGGAGCACTGCAGCAGGTGCGTTATCAGGCTGGTCCTGGAATATCCTGGAGTTGAGGGGTGTAGACCAAGGCTGGGCCAGTTTATCCTCCACTATTATTATTTCAGGTTCATTTATTGTTTAACAAATCCAGTTTCCAAAGTGTCGAAGCATCAAAACAAACTTTTCACACCCAGGAAAAATGTTTAAATTGTCTGAGAGTCACTGCAGTGTGAAAGCAGCTCCAACCTGCTGCAGCTTTAATGCATGTGTTGTCTGAGTGTGTCTTATTTTTAGGTTTTACATTTTAAACCTAAAAGACTTAGTTATGTAATAAAATCTTGCTGTTTATGGTTCGAGCTGGTTCTTTGGACGTGTTGTTCGACCATGTCAGGAATCTTAAGTGTTTCCAGTTGCTCTGAACTGGGAGTCAGTTAATGTTTCTCTCTGTGTGCCAGCAGGGGGCATCACAGAGGAGCAGTACCACAGCCATCAGCAGCAGTTGGTCCAGATGCAGAAAGAACAGCTGGAACAGCTGCAGCTACAGAACAACGCTGCTTTATCCAGACAGACATCACAGCTGGACCCTCACAGAACACAGGTAACAGTCATAACATTTATAATATATATGACATAAAATACATTATTATACAACAGACATCCCAGTTTTTATTGTCACTGTGTGTTTGGCTCGCTGAGTAACAACCTGTGGTTTTCCGGTCTCTCCTGCAGTCCACCAGGTCCAGTGAGTCCACGTCAAAGACTCTGGACTCAGCCAGCGCTCACTTCGCAGCCTCAGCTGTGATCAGCGCTCCTCCACCACACGGTCACCTCAACAGTGAGAACAAACCCTACAAGACCAGCGTCAATGGAGTCGTCCATCCTACAGGTGAGCTGCTCACCTGTCAGCATCTGGCAGAGTGAAAGGACTAGCAGAGACATTCACAACACAAACACAAAGATGAGAAAAGAAATAGAAAACAGAACATATATTACACACAGGTGTGTAATATACAGGTATTACTGCTACAGAGAATCAGAGATATACAGAGGTGACGTAATGTGAGATTTCCAGAACAGAGTTGTAATTATTTGAGCTGTGTTGTTATAAGAACAGTTATATTTTTATGAGGAAACAGTAAATATCCTTTCTTAACGAGAACAAAATTGTGATTTTTAAGTGAAACTGCAACAATGTCGTCACTTTTATGAGTCAAAGTTGTGAGAATAGACATTGTTTTCACGATATTGTGACTTTATTTAGTGACCTCTGTCGTCTCTGCTGATGTCATCCTCCTCTTCCTCAGGTCCCTCCAGGCCTCCGTACTCCTCTACGTCTCTCAGCAGGCCGGGGCTTTCAGCTCGGGGGTCTTCATCACTCCCCGCTCACTCCTCCTCGTCCCCTCAGTCCCTCCCCAACCAGCGAAGCCAGGTGGGGGCCGTCTCCCCCGCCCACCCCCACAGTGCTCGTCCCTCCGCCCCCCCAACATCTGCCTTAAAACTGGCCACCGTGGCCGCCAGCCTCGACCGAGTGCCCAAAGTCACCACCGCCAGCAGCCTGCCCAGGTACACACTAAACACTCACCTGTACAACACTAAACACTCACCTGTACAACACTAAACACTCACCTGTACAACACTAAACACTCACCTGTACAGCACTACACACTCACCTGTACAACACTAAACACTCACCTGTACAACACTAAACACTCACCTGTACAACACTACACACTCACCTGTACAACACTAAACACTCACCTGTACAGCACTACACACTCACCTGTACGACACTAAACACTCACCTGTACAACACTACACACTCACCTGTACAACACTAAACACTCACCTGTACAGCACTACACACTCACCTGTACAGCACTACACACTCACCTGTACAACACTAAACACTCACCTGTACGACACTAAACACTCACCTGTACGACACTAAACACTCACCTGTACAACACTACACACTCACCTGTACGACACTAAACACTCACCTGTACGACACTAAACACTCACCTGTACGACACTAAACACTCACCTGTACAACACTAAACACTCACCTGTACGACACTAAACACTCACCTGTACAACACTAAACACTCACCTGTACGACACTAAACACTCACCTGTACGACACTAAACACTCACCTGTACGACACTACGCACTCACCTGTACAACACTAAACACTCACCTGTACGACACTAAACACTCACCTGTACAACACTAAACACTCACCTGTACGACACTAAACACTCACCTGTACAACACTACACACTCACCTGTATGATACTAAACACTCACCTGTACAACACTAAACACTCACCTGTACGACACTAAACACTCACCTGTACGACACTACGCACTCACCTGTACAACACTAAACACTCACCTGTACGACACTACACACTCACCTGTACAACACTAAACACTCACCTGTACAACACTAAACACTCACCTGTACGACACTAAACACTCACCTGTACGACACTACACACTCACCTGTACGACACTACACACTCACCTGTACGACACTAAACACTCACCTGTACGACACTAAACACTCACCTGTACGACACTAAACACTCACCTGTACAACACTAAACACTCACCTGTACAACACTACACACTCACCTGTACAACACTAAACACTCACCTGTACAGCACTACACACTCACCTGTACAGCACTACACACTCACCTGTACAACACTAAACACTCACCTGTACGACACTAAACACTCACCTGTACGACACTACGCACTCACCTGTACAACACTAAACACTCACCTGTACGACACTAAACACTCACCTGTACGACACTAAACACTCACCTGTACGACACTAAACACTCACCTGTACAACACTAAACACTCACCTGTACGACACTACACACTCACCTGTACAACACTAAACACTCACCTGTACAACACTAAACACGACACTAAATATGACACTGAACACGGTGTCTACAGAACACTGAACACATCCCTGTCACTCCGTGACGCTGGAGTGAAACGTCTCTCTGTTACCATAGTAACATGCCAGCAATCCTTAACACAATCATATGATCAGAACTCAGCCAATCGGATAAGAGCGATAAGATGATTACACGTTGCCACTTGATGTTAAATAATAAATGTGCGTCAGTATTGATGAGTCACATATCTGCTGATTGACTGATGCTGCCAGTCGAGGAGGAGGAAGTGATGTCATGAGTGATGTCAGAGTCTTGTTTCTTCACAGAGACGCTCATGAGCCGGAGAGACTGCTGAACGGACTGTCAGAGACCACGCTGGCCATGGAGGTCACATAGCATCATATCCCATCATCCCCTGCTCCCTCTGACCGGTGAATGTGACACGCCGTGACCTCCAGTAGAAGAAGAAGAAGAGAGCGGAGTCTCTGAGATGATTATTATTGTACAGTTTGTAAATGTCTTTGCTGTAAAATAGTTTCTTTGTGTCTCTTTAGTTTTATCATGTTTCTGTAGAATCAACTCTGATTGGTCTGTGAGAAGGCCTGTATCCTGGCTCTCATTGGTCCACGAGGAGCTCTGTGTCCTGGCTCTCATTGGTCCACGATGAGGCCTGTATCCTGGCTCCGATTGGTCCGTTACGAGGCCTGTATCCTGGCTCCGATTGGTCCATGAGGAGTCCTGTATCCTGGCTCTGATTGGTCCATGAGGAGCTCTATATCCTGGCTCTGATTGGTCCATGAGGAGCTCTATATCCTGGCTCTGATTGGTCAATGAGGATGCATGTATCCTGGCTCTGATTGGTCCATGAGGAGTCATGTATCCTGGGTCCGATTGGTCCATGAGGAGTCATGTATCCTGGCTCTGATTGGTCCATGAGGAGTCATGTATCCTGGCTCTGATTGGTCCATGAGGAGTCATGTATCCTGGCTCCGATTGGTCCATGAGGAGTCATGTATCCTGGCTCTGATTGGTCCATGAGGAGTCATGTATCCTGGCTCCGATTGGTCCATGAGGAGTCCTGTATCCTGGCTCTGATTGGTCCATGAGAAGGCCTGTATCCTGGCTCTGATTAGTTATTTATTTGTCATGTTTACATTTTGTATCATTTCTTTTCCCAAAGATGGAAAACTGTAAAATGTAATTTGGTTTCACAAATTGAAACGATGTTTTTGTGACATTTTTTCATTGAGTTTGTTTTTTAAATGTTTAAAGACTCTTCAGGCCGCCTGATAATTTAAAAACCTTCACTGAAATCAAAACCTGCAGCTGAAGACGAATGTTTTTATATTTTTAAAGTCGGGCAGCAGCTGATCAGACGTGTGTGTGTGATCTCTGCAGGATGTTTCATGTAGAGAAGAACACGCATGACGGTCAGACGCTGTTTGTGCTTCACATGAAAAAATGCTGACAAATAAAAAAGCATCGACACACTCTGATAGTTTGTTTGTTTGTTTGTTTGTTTGTTTGTTTGGTCCTGCGGGGCCTCCTGATGATGTCTTTGGTCCACAGTGTGACGTCTCTGACCGGAGCAACGAGCAGAAAACAAACCCAGATATGACTCCTGCTTACAGACCGCCTCAAACGTCCTCATCTGAGTGTCAGACTCAGTCTGGATGAACAAACCAGGCGTTCAGACATGTCAACATAATCTGATTAATCTGTAATTAGTTGTAAACAAGCAGCAGCTCCTCCGTCCCGTCTGAAGACTTTAATAGTTTTAGTTGTGTATTATTCCATCATAGGATTAACTGTAATAGTCTTTAATAATCAATTGATTGATCAGTGTATAACATGTCGATCGTTATTCTCTGAAGTGAACATATTCAGATGTTTTATCTGAGCAACAGAAAACACAAAGATGTGAGTTTAATATCATGGAAAACTGGAAAACTAGTAAATATTCATGTGAGAAGCTGCTGCCTGAGAGGATTTGACACTAGTGTGTTAAAAATTAAACAATCAGTTATCAATTTCCTGTCAGTCAACTAATCGATGGTGGGCAAAAACTTTATTCATCCAAAAATTAAAGTAAACATATTTTTAAAGACTGATTATTACGTTATAATGATGCTGAAGCTAATCATAATGTCACTGTTAACTGGTCTGATTCTTCTTTAAATCATCTGTTCTATCAGGCAGTTTGATTATTGTCATTATTGATGAATCTGCCGGTTATTGTCTGGATTCATCAACTGTGTCAGAATCAGTTTTTGAGCTGAAGATGACGACGTCTTCAAACATCTGTTCATACAACAGTCTGAAAATATCTAAACTTCCCATTTAAGGAGCTCGAAACATTAAATGATTTATTTATTGCCATATATCATCAATAATATACAAAAGTCACATAAATGAACCACATACTGTATACTTCAAAATATGTCAGTGATGACCAAATATCCCAAAACATCATATTATTTATATATATAATATGAGTTTAGGGCTGCGTTCATGTTTTTCTGACATCAAACATCCTCATTAAACATGTTTGAACCTTCGACTCAGTTTGGTTGATTTTGATTTGTAGCTGTTTGAAATTATAAATGTATTTCAGGTTAATTTGCTGTTTAAACCTTTGTTTCAGTTTATTTAAATTAAATGTCATTTAGTGCATCAGAAGTTCTTTGAACTTGCAAATCTATTTCAGCTTAATTCAACACAACTAATGAGTGGAGTTTGTCTTTGTCATAAATTGTCCAGTTTTAAGCCACATTTCTATGATAGACCATTTAGCTCCTGGTTGTTTTTAATTGTATCTTTTAACCGGATGAAGGGTTTTAGTCATCAAACATGAGGACTGGTGTGGGTATACTGAGGACCACCGTCCCCAGTATACCCACTGGTAGATGTTCCTCCCCTAATACTCTGTATCTGTATCTGTATCTGTGTAAGTAAGTACCTGAAACACACTCTGAAAGTTTCATTCTAATCATCCACCAGGGGGCTACACATGCAAAAGAAATGGGCATAACACAAATCAGACAAGAAATCAGAAATCACAAAACTCACAGGATATGTTTCATAATAACGTTGAACCACATGTGTAAAATCGGTCAATAGGGGGCGCCACCGGTTCCATTCATAGAATTATCCAATTTATCCTTAAGACTGCCCCATCAAAGCACAAATTTCTGGATGTAAAACAAAAAAAAATATGTAAAATTATGTTCAAATTATCCTCTTTGAACACCGATTAAAGGTATCTTGAGAGCTTTAGGCTTTAATTGTATGTGATTGTCTCATCTACTTACAGTCAATTCCTGGTAAATACTGGTTTTATACTGTACAAAAAATAGGATCATGTGAAAATGGCTTACAAAAACATAATTTCAATAATCATTACTTCATATAAACATTATTTGAAAGTAATTACAAGCAACTATCCAATAGATCTACAGACTTTTCCAATTACTGTATGAGATTTATTGTATATAAATGATATTTGACAGTAATTACAAGCAACTATCCAACATATCCGTCTGACACTCTTCTTCAGAGGGATATTTCTTATATATTGTGTGAACACTGCCATCATTCTTCAGAACCTGACACTTATAGGGTGCTTGAGGCTAAAGAGAGCTCTTGTATTTAGGTCTTGATGCACAACATATTGGTGTTGGAGCTACATATCAAATCAAATGGTGATAAAAATGTATGTTTGTTGTATCGTATGTTCCATCCTAACGCTGAGGAAAGCCTAGGGCTGAAACCCTTTTTCGCTGCTGTGTATCATTAAAAAAGTGATTTACACTTATTTGTGAGGGCTGACGACTTCATTTGTTTGTTTTTTTGTGAGATGCTGCCATGACGGTGTTTTTTGTTATCATACATATTGACATATGCAACACATTTCATTTCAAATTCTGAAGGTAGCTATAATAAAGGCTGTAAATCCACCTTAAAAATATTGGAAGCTGTGTCCCAATACATTATGTTAGACCACAACGTGAAATTGCATATGTAGCATCCATGCGTTTTTTCCTTGTGAAGGTGTCATTTGTAGATCTAGTTTTTCTTCTCTAAATATTAAGACCCAAAGTGAGTCACAGTCAGTCTATGTTCAACAAAAGGCCCTCATTGCAGTCCTACTGCTCCCTCTAATCATTAGGTCACTCCAACATTTCTACAGGTCAAAGGGAACGAAGAGCGAAAAGCAGAGATAATATAAGGTGAATAAAGAGGGACCTCAATATGAGTAAAGCTTTACAATGGTTTACTTTTTTTTTCTTTAGCAATAGGTGAGAGATGTGTGAAAGACTGGGATTTGATGTTAGGACTCAGCAGTTCAAGCGAGGCTTGAGCTTTGATAATATGGGTGAAGGGATGTAAGACCTTAAAATAGTTGAAAAAACATATAAATGTAAACATAGAAAATGTCTCTATAGTCTCTGTGCTTCAGACAGATCCAGAAAATGTGAGCAGATTCAAATGAATGTTGTACAATCATTGGATGAACCAGGCTGTGGGGAGATGATCTCGACCAATGATATTGTTTGAGTTCTGGGGGCGGGTCCTCCCGGCGTGATTCATCCAATGATTGTACAACATTCAATTGTTTGCATTTACGCGCGCTTTGTTGATCTCTGCCTGAAGATACTACAGAGAGAAAATTTCTCTGGATAAAGTAACGTAAGTCATTTCCCAAGACTGTTGATTTGAAGATGATTACCAGGTTGACACCAGGTTGATACCAACGTTGATACCTGTTGGTGTGCAGGTACTTTTAAGAGCATGATACATATTTTCTGCTTGTGTATTCTCAGGACAAGGCTTGCTGAGGCTCATTGCAGAGGATCACAGCCATCGTTGGAATTCTGAAAGGAAGTGGGTGGCTTTCAATCTGTCCTATGAACTAGAGGCTTTTTTTTAGCATGCAGATTCACCTATTTCCATGGCCAAGGAAAGTTCAATAAATATTTGTCAGAGGTTGGGGACTCAAGTCGCATGACTTGACGCGAGTCGCAAATTTGAGGACTCGCGACTTGGTTGACTAACACTTATAAGACCTGACTTGACTTTGACTTGAGGCAGATGACTCGAAAAGACTTGACAGTTTTTATTTAGCTGAATCACCTGTTTGCATTATTGTAGATGTTGAGCATGAACAGCTAACGTTTTGAGACATGAAAGGGTGTCTTCTAGTGAACTGTGTGCAACCCAGACTTTGAAGACAAGCAAGACCTAGAAAACAATGCAAGACAGGATTGAGCTCAAAGCTTGTTGAAAGCATTTTCCCAAACCTGCGCGGATTTTCTCTCAAGCTTAATATTATCAGACCGTTTCTGATTCAGACAAGACAGCTTATGAATTGACAGCTTTTCATGACAGAGCTTCACTGTTCTGTTCACAGTCCCTCACTAGCTCAAAGTCAATGTAACTCAACCACAGCAGAATGGTCTCTTTCTCTTTAATCAACTGTGTGACAAATGCAATCCTTCAAGATCAGACAAACAAGATGGTATTTTCCCTTGATGATGCTTGATGTTTGAACAATTTCAGTGTTCTAAATTAATGGATGTATTAGTCTACACAATCCACAGCAGAAAACAGTAATCATCAGATAGAATACTATGTTTCGTTGTGCAAGCGCCAAATGCGGGTAGATTTTCCATTTGGCGAGTAAATATACCAAAGTAGTCATGTGTTGCAGACAGAGACTCAGGCTGTAGTATAACTTGCAGTTTCTTTTATCTGCACACTTTACAACCACAACAAAGCAGAATGTGTAGCTTACAGTCCATCAGCATATTTTTGCAGCTGTTAAAACCCACTAGCTTTGTGCTAACTACTGCAACTGGAGGAAGTTCCTCTTCTTCTACTACTTCTGCTTCAAAACTCTCAACCTGGTGGCAGAACGGCAGAAGTCATATATGTTAGATCAGATTATTTATTTTTGTTCAAATAGTTAAATAATGTGAAGTTAATTCATAAAGTTAATCAACCTGCATGATGTTTATGTCAACATAAAACTAAAGAAAAAACCCAACAACAACAAAAAAAACCCAACAACAACAAAAAACAAGGTATGAACTGAACCATAAATAGTTGTCTTTATGAATCCTAACCATAGCCATCCCTAGTTGTAGAGACTAACTAACATGTGCAGTTCTCTCATGACATGGCTTGCCATTGTACCCTTTTCTCTCGTGTTTTAAGTGCTTCTTTCATGGTGACTGACTTCTGACTTAATTTCTTGCTTCAATCAATCAATCAATCAATTTTTATTTATATAGCTCCATATCACAACAAAAGTCATCTCAAGGCACTTTTCACATAGAGCAGGTCAAGACCGTACTCTTTAATTTACAGAGACCCAACAATTCCCCCATGAGCAGCATTTGGTGACAGCGGTGAGGAAAAACTCCCCTTTAACGGGTAGAAACCTCAAGCAGAACCCGGCTCTTGGTGGGCGCCATCTGCTTTGACCGGTTAGCAGTGACTTGACTCGGCTTACTTGAGTCTAAGTCACAGTGATTTAAGACTTGCTTGAGCCTTTAAGGTTAAGACTTGAGACTTGCTTGTGACTTGCACATGTGTAACTTACTCCCACTTCTGATATTTGTGAACATGAACTACTTTCTCCCAAAGACACAAACCAGAGACATGAGACTCAAATTTGTGATGCCATCCAGGATAAAGTCTGGAGCTGCTTCATATACAATGAATGTGAAACTAATTTTGTAGTAATTTTTTAATACCCAAATAAGCTTTATTATATAGTAAACTTTCATATCTGAAACATAAAATGTACCTGTATACCAGGCTCTGGCAATGTCTACAGAATTACTGTGTAAAACTAGCAGTAAAAGGTAATTTTATGATATATTCTGGTTATTAAACATCTTGAAATCTCATACATCTCAAATGGGGATCTGTATTGAACGGATTGCACAATATTGTAAAATGTCAGTAGAAAAATCTATTTATTTATTCAGTGTCAGAGTTGATATAAAGATACTTTTACATAGACCTTCTGGTTTTTGTACATTCAGAACTCCATATATTAATGTGAAATGTCTGTAGATATATTGGGGAGTTGTTTGTAATTACTGTCACATAATGTTCATATAAAGTAAACCCTATACATTAATTGGAAAAGCCTGTAAATATATTGGAGAGCTGCTTGTAATTACTGTCAAAAATGTTTATATAAAGTAATGATTATTAAAATTATGTTTTTGTAAACTATTATTACATGATGTTATTTTTTTGTACAGTATAAAACCAACATTTACCAGGGATCTGCTGTAAATAGATTGGATAATTACATAAAATCAAAGCTTAAAGCTCTCAAGATACCATTAATGGGTGTTAAAGGAGGGTAATTTGAATGTAATTTACATAATTTTTCTGTGTTTTACATCCAGAAATCTGTACTTTGATGGGGAGTTCCTGTGGATGGATTGGATAATCCTATGAATTTACCAAAGATTTCTGTATGAAAACAAGAGTCTTCATTTAAATTAGGTAATTTTAAGGTAGTTCTGCAATCTTTTTCATTTTTTGTGCAGATTTATACATTTGTTTAACATTCTAGCAATGTTTTATAATGAGATTTTCTTTTTATTTTATAATGGTTGGACTGTAAAAATGTAGACAATGTCCAAAGTAATTATCTGTATTTTTAAAATAAATCTCTGTAGAAGGTTTTTTACTGTTATTTGACGGTAAGTGTTTGGCTGCCAGACTTTTTTACCATTTTTTCATGATTTCTTTTTTTTTTTTTACAGTGTAGATTCCAGCTGAACTCATCGATTCTCTGTTTGTTTTTCTTCACTACACAATAGAAACATGTTTATTTTATTATATAATCTCTTCCTTCCAGACAGAAGCTGAAACATGTTTTTATAATTTTATCATTTTGAAAAGCAACAAAAAATAGTTTTTATTGATTTAATCTGTTTCATATAATATTTGAATTTCTGATACTTTTCTCTTTTTCCTGAAAACCTTCTGAAAGCATTTCTCCCTCGAGTTTCCGTTTTCTCAGCGGGATCCATAATCAATAGGTGTATCGATCGATCAGACAGGACTGCATGTCCCAGAGTTCCGTGCGGCTGGCTGGGGGTCCTGGGTGGACCTGAGGTGGGAGTGTTCAGCGCATCTTTGTGTCCGCTGCAGGTTTGTGGATGTGCGCCGTGTGAACCGGAGCTGACCGTGCGGTGATTGTGCGGATCTGTCGGTGCTTCTCTCCGTTGTTACCGGACAGTGTCGGTGATGCAGGACGCGGCGGAGTGCGGGGTGTGCGGGGTGAAGGTGATGTGCCGCTTCAGGCCGCTGAACGACGCGGAGCGGAGCCGCGGAGACAAATACATCCCCAAATTTAACGGAGAGGACACGGTGGTGGTGGCGGTGAGTGCGCGTGCGTGCGTGTGTGCGTGTGTTTCCCGGTATAAACACTGAACAAAACGTCATTCCTGAGGTCCTGGTTCAGGTTTGGGTTCGGTTGTCCACAATGAATGGAAGTCAATGCAATGTCCTGACAAGGATAGCTGCACAAACCTGTGCGTGCGTGAGCGTGTGCGTGTGCGCGCGCGTGTGTATGTGTGTCCGCCCGTCCGCAACAATAGAGGAACACCGGAAGTTACCATCATCACACCTGTTATTGTTTTTAATGTAAAAAGATCAAATCATTAACAACAAATCATTAATTATTATCAATACATCTGCTGAGTATTTTCTATATTAATTGATTATTGATTTGGTGCATAAAATGGCTGAAAATAGTTTAAATGCAAATAAAACAGTCCTGAGTCATGTCTTCAGTTTCCTCTGCAGTGATTCATTGACTGATATTCTGTCAACGTTTTATTGATGATCTCAGTAGTTTCCAGTTAACTGACTAATCACAGTGACAGGAACTGATCACATGATAAATAAAAGATACAAAAACACAGAAACAAAAATATTTAAATAAATAAATAAATCATAGATGCATTTTATTACTTCATGAGCTCTGACTTTGTTTGAAAAACATTTTTATTTTAGTTTGAATAAAAACATAAAGAGAAAATCAGTGAACCAGTTTGTGAGTGATAATGATTTATTAATATCTGCTACATGTTTACTTTTATCAGGTGTAACGAAGGTTTTAATGTTAATAAATAATAGTTTCACTTCAGATCAGAAGAAGCATCAAGTTCAGTGATGTCAGTGGCAGAACTGGAGAAACGCTGCTCTGATCATCTGATGTCTTTATTTTAACGAGCTCGTTTCATCCTGTTTGTCCCGATGAAGGTCACATGACTCTGTCCCAGTTTCCTCCTGGATGGTTTCCAGTTGAACAGGCAGCTGAATCATCTGTAACGAGACAGGAAGGAGGAGACGTTTGTTTATCTCGGCTTCAGGTTGGATCTGAAGGCTGGAAGACGTCAGTGATCATCATGTTTCTTTACTCATTAAAGTTATAACAAACCCTGAAAACATGAAGGTCACAGATCCCTTCAAAAGATGACAACCTCTTTAAAGACACTTTAGTTTGAAACCTAGTTGTAGTTTTAGTGTCTGTAGTTTTGTCTGTTATTTAGGGGTGTGTGATATCTCCACATCTCCACTCTGCTGGAGAACTATGGGTAAAAGCGAGCTCACAGCAGAGCAAACTTTGTTTTTAACATTAAATGCTACGAACACAGCGAGCAGCGGCGCTTGTGTCGGTCCTCGCCACCTGTCTGAGCGGCGTTGTTATGGATCCCGCCGCTTCTGTCTGAAAGACACGCCCTGCGTAGCATTGAAGCGCTATGATTGGCCAGTCGTCCATGTTCGCGCCGCTAGCCAGCATGTTCAGTGGTTGCCTGGGAGACGTTAGTTCTGAAGGACGATGAGTTAACGGTTGTCTATGTATTCATGTATTATGTTTAGCTTGGAAAACAATGACCTGTGGCACTGAATGTTTCTCCATTATAACACCAGTCTGAGCATCGTCACGACGACAACTCACCAGTTAGCTCACAGGTGTGATGCTTGGTGTTTGTGAAATCTGGAGCAGGTTCAATGTCCTGCTATGAAGCTGCTCATCATGTGAAACTGACAGCTGGGCTGCAGGTAAACCGTTAGCGGTTAGCTAACGCCACCGTTAGCGGTTAGCTAACTGGTAAAAATCAACATGAAAAAGAATTGTGATATTTTTGCCATATCACCCATATTAGTGTCTGTAATTGTAGTTTAGTTCTGCAGCTGTAGTTGAGTGTCTGTAGTTGTAGTTATAGTGTCTGTAGTTGCAGTTTTAGTGCCTGTGGTTGTAGTTTAGTGTCCGTAGTTGTAGTTTAGTGTCTGTAGTTGTAGTTTAGTGTCCGTAGTTGTAGTTTAGTGTCTGTAGTTGTAGTTTTAGTGTCTAATTGTAATTTTAGTGTCTGTAGTTGTAGTTCTAGTGTCTGTAGTTGTAGTTTTAGTGTCTGTTGTTGTAGTTTACTGTCTGTAGTTGTAGTTTAGTGTCTTTAGTTGTAGTTTAGTGTCTAGTTGTAATTTTAGTATCTGTAGTTGTAGTTTACTGTCTGTAGTTGTAGTTTAGTGTCTTTAGTTGTAGTTTAGTGTCTAGTTGTAATTTTAGTATCTGTAGTTGTAGTTTACTGTCTGTAGTTGTAGTTTTAGTGTCTGTAGTTGTAGTTTAGTATCTGTAGTTGTAGTTTAGTGTCTGTAGTTGTAGTTTAGTGTCTGTACTTGCAGTTTTAGTGTCTGTAGTTGTAGTTTAGTGTCTGTACTTGCAGTTTTAGTGTCTGTAGTTGTAGTTTTAGTGTCTGTAGTTGTAGTTTAGTGTCTGTACTTGCAGTTTTAGTGTCTGTAGTTGTAGTTTAGTGTCTGTAGTTGTAGTTTTAGTGTCTGTAGTTGTAGTTTAGTGTCTGTAGTTGTAGTTTAGTGTCTAGTTGTAGTTTTAGTGTCTGTAGTTGTAGTTTAGTGTCTGTAGTTGTAGTTTTAGTGTCTGTTTTGTTTCGGTGTATTATTTTTCATGGAGGAAGCTGCGGATCTGTGTGCTTTATAGAGGTGGGGGTGGAGCTGCTGCAGGGTCCCATGGGAAATATTCCGTCTCCATGACAGCAGAGGCTGAAGGCCATTAGACGTCACATGATTGGCAGCAGAGCATCAATATGCGGCCTCAGGCCCTGATGTGGCCCTCTGGCGGACTCTGTCTGGTCCTCCAGATTAAAAAGAAAAAAGACGAATGAAAATGTTGAAGCTGAAGATTCTCATGTAAAATTCATGATGTGACTTTTATCCTGTGTGTGTGTGTGTGTGTGTGTGTGTGTGTGAGTGTGTGTGTGTGTGTGTGTGTGTGTGTGTGCGCGCGCGCATGTTTGTATGGTCGCGTGTGTGTGCAATCATCTTTCTTCCGTCTGATTGGTTCGGTCAGTCCAGACATCAGACATCTCCCAGTGGGATGCAGTTACCATGACAACAGGCATCTTATTGAAACATACAGACTGTGAGATTCAGCGTCTGAACACTGAACCTTCATGTGTATTCAGTGTTGGAGCTGAAACATCAATCAATCAGCTGATTGATTAGATCAATGATTCATCCTTCCAACTCTGTGTTTCTCCAGTCTCAGATTTTCAATTTTTCTGTTTTTTTTTCAGTTTTTTCAGTTTTGTGTCTTTATAAAGTGAAGATCTTTGAATCTTCAGATTATCAGTGAAACTAATAATCAATTTATCATGACAGAAGAATCACAGATAAGAACATCTGAATCCATTAATCGATTATATTTATATATTTTATATATATTAATCAATTAATTGTTGCAGCTCTCAATAGATGACTACTTTACTGGGGTTTTTACTGGTTTCACTGGTTAAATATGTCCAGTTCAACACAGGATGACTTTTTTTCTTTTTTTTACTCAAAGTCTTGACGATAAAAAATGAATTTATTTCAAATAAACAGTAACATCACAGGAATGTCAGAAACAGCAGCTTGTTTTTTTCGTCCATCCTGTCAGTCGTCATGGCGACAGGAACAGCTGAACTACTAATCAGTTAATGAAGCAGATAATCATATGATGAATCAATAATGAATAATAATCATTTTCAGAGGATTTTAATGATTGTTGACCTTCTGACCTTTTCTGTCCGATATCTCAGAGAACAATCACACGTTACATGTTACACGTTAAACATTACATGTAACATGTTACATGTTGCATCGACAACACAACTCTACACTCAGCAGCCTGTATTATTGAACACGTGTAACGGCTTTAAGATGAATAATCTTAAACCACTTTGTGACATTTAATCACTGAGTTCTCAGTATTCGTGTCACACACTGTGATTTATTTCCATGTAATGTTTTAGAGTCACATGACAAAGGCGTGTGCTCTGATTGGTGGCGTTTAGTCAGTAAATCCACTGAAGTGTGTGACTGGATGTTTGTGGTGATTCACCTGTTGACAGTGTGTGTACTTTCTTCCACACACACGTTAACGTTCAGTGAGTTCTGGTGTGTCCGGCGTCTGTTTGGACGCTGATAAAACCATCAAACAGTCCTCAGATCAGTTGAATGTCGGCAGATAAAGACTCGTCCTGTCTGTCACCAAACGATCCAACGTTCCTCCGTTTATAATATCACATAACCGAGGACTCCTTGATAGGCCACGCCCACTGCCGCCATGAAAATATTTCCACCACTTTGAATTGTTTGCTAAAATATTTCTCTCATTCTACATATTTCATCCAATCTTCACCAGTCATGATCATTATCATTGAACACATTCTGTCTGTCCGACGTTTAACAAGGTTTTACATAAACTGCCGTAACTGCAAAGTATCGTCCAGCTGCAGCCAGATCACAGGCGGCGCTACAGTATAATATAAAGTGAAATGACCACAGTGTTGTTGTCATTAATAAGAGCAAACTTGGTACATCGGTTCCCCGGAACACGTCACAACAACACAGTCAAACGTTGCACCGACTGCGCCACCATGTGGTCACTTTAACTGCAGCAAAGCTCAGTCAGCACAGAGTGAAACATGAAACAATGAATATTAGAGAATATTTGTCCATCGAGAGCACCGCTGCTGCGTCTCGTACATCTGTCAGCAGCTGCAGTCACATGCTCATGACCTTTAATGACCTCATGACCTTTAATGACCCCATGAACTTTCCTCCAGCGCCACCCTCAGGCCAAACTTCATACTGTAAAAATTAATAATTTGAGAAATACAGAAGCAGCTTCTCGTGTCGACTCAGTTTAACAGGTTTAACTCTGCAGCATCAGTCGATTAATCAATTACATTACAGATTACACAATCACAGATTATTAATCTGCAGCATCACTTTGGGCCTGAAGAAACTGATGGAGATCAGTTAACAGTTTTTTGATGTTATAAAGATGAAACGATTGATCGATCTGCTGATTATTGTCTGGATTCATTGATGATTTTTCTGTATTTTACTGTGACTGAAGAGAACGTTGATGTTTTTACAGAGTGGATGTCGACCCAACAGGCAGATTTCACCTGACAATAATAATAAAAATGGTATTTAATTACTAAATAAATAAACTTTAATAATCAGTTATTAACCATTTTAACTTCACTGGGTCACAAACTGCTGCTGGGCAGCTAAACTTCTTTGTTGGAAAATGATGAAGAATAATAATATAATTGTTTATAATCTTTATAAAAGGTGAGTCAGCGTCACACTAAACTGATTAACTCAGACTGTTATTTTGAAAGTGTGTTTCCTGTGTTGTAGGGGAAGCCGTATGTGTTTGACAGAGTCCTTCCTCCAATCACAGAGCAGCTTCAGGTGTACGACACCTGCGCCAAGCAGATCGTCAAAGGTGAGATTTAACCCTTTATACTCTGACTGTGCGTGATCTGCCTCGATGACTGATGATAAACTGTGGAAGTCCAAAACATGAGCTGAAAATATTTATTAATCAGTTGGTCAGTTGACAGAAAATGATTTATTATTAAATATTGTTCAAAGTTCTCTGGTTTCAGCAGGTAAATTGTGTTTCTTTCTGTCTCGTAACAGTAAATTAATTCTCTAGGTCAATAAAACAAAACGTGACAACGTCGACTTGAACTTAATGTATTATTATCTTTTTAAATCTTATAGACCAAATCATTCATCAAGGAATCAAGGAAATAACAGGCAGATTAATCAATAATGATTGATTATGAAAAGTAACAAGTGCACAAGAAAAACAGAAATATTCAGTCTGTTAAAACATGAAGAATAAAATGAAAACTGATCTTAAATGAGCTTCAATAAAATAAAGAAAAACATCAGAGATGTTGAAAATAAAACTTTATCGTTTCTAACGAAGAAGATGAATCTGCATTCAGTGTGTTTTACATTCAGTGTGTGTTGTTCAGTGTGTGTTTTACATTCAGTGTGTGTTGTTCAGTGTGTGTTTTACATTCAGTGTGTGTTGTTCAGTGTGTGTTTTACATTCAGTGTGTGTTGTTTAGTGTGTGTTTTACATTCAGTGTGTGTTGTTTAGTGTGTGTTTTACATTCAGTGTGTGTTGTTCAGTGTGTGTTGTTCAGTGTGTGTTTTACATTCAGTGTGTGTTGTTCAGTGTGTGTTGTTCAGTGTGTGTTGTTCAGTGTGTGTTGTTCAGTGTGTGTTGTTCAGTGTGTGTTTTACATTCAGTGTGTGTTGTTCAGTGTGTGTTGTTCAGTGTGTGTTTTACATTCAGTGTGTGTTGTTTAGTGTGTGTTTTACATTCAGTGTGTGTTGTTCAGTGTGTGTTGTTCAGTGTGTGTTTTACATTCAGTGTGTTGTTCAGTGTGTGTTGTTCAGTGTGTGTTTTACATTCAGTGTGTGTTGTTCAGTGTGTGTTGTTCAGTGTGTGTTGTTCAGTGTGTGTTGTTCAGTGTGTGTTTTACATTCAGTGTGTGTTGTTCAGTGTGTGTTTTACATTCAGTGTGTGTTGTTCAGTGTGTGTTTTACATTCAGTGTGTGTTGTTCAGTGTGTGTTGTTCAGTGTGTGTTGTTCAGTGTGTGTTTTACATTCAGTGTGTGTTGTTCAGTGTGTGTTTTACATTCAGTGTGTGTTGTTCAGTGTGTGTTTTACATTCAGTGTGTGTTGTTTAGTGTGTGTTTTACATTCAGTGTGTGTTGTTCAGTGTGTGTTTTACATTCAGTGTGTGTTGTTTAGTGTGTGTTTTACATTCAGTGTGTGTTGTTTAGTGTGTGTTTTACATTCAGTGTGTGTTGTTCAGTGTGTGTTTTACATTCAGTGTGTGTTGTTCAGTGTGTGTTGTTCAGTGTGTGTTGTTTAGTGTGTGTTTTACATTCAGTGTGTGTTGTTTAGTGTGTGTTTTACATTCAGTGTGTGTTGTTCAGTGTGTGTTTTACATTCAGTGTGTGTTGTTCAGTGTGTGTTTTACATTCAGTGTGTGTTGTTCAGTGTGTGTTTTACATTCAGTGTGTGTTGTGTGTGTTTCAGATGTTTTGGGAGGATATAATGGAACCATCTTTGCATACGGTCAGACGTCATCAGGGAAAACTCACACTATGGAGGTCAGTCTGACACATTCACTGTTTAATAATAACAGTAGTAGCAGTACTACAGTAGTAGTAGCAGTACTACAGTAGTAATAGTAACAGTACTACAGTAGTAGTAGCAGTACTGCATTAGTAATAGTAACAGTACTACAGTAGTAATAGTAACAGTACTACAGTAATAGTAACAGTACTACAGTAGTAATAGTAGCAGTACTACAGTAGTAATAGTAACAGTACTACAGTAATAGTAACAGTACTACAGTAGTAATAGTAACAGTACTACAGTAGTAATAGTAACAGTACTACAGTAGTAGTAGCAGTACTGCATTAGTAATAGTAACAGTACTACAGTAGTAATAGTAGCAGTACTACAGTAGTAGTAGCAGTACTGCATTAGTAATAGTAACAGTACTACAGTAGTAATAGTAGCAGTACTACAGTAGTAGTAGCAGTACTGCATTAGTAATAGTAACAGTACTACAGTAGTAATAGTAGCAGTACTACAGTAGTAGTAGCAGTACTACAGTAGTAATAGTAACAGTACTACAGTAGTAGTAGCAGTACTACAGTAGTAATAGTAACAGTACTACAGTAATAGTAGCAGTACTACAGTAGTAGTAGCAGTACTACAGTAGTAATAGTAACAGTACTACAGTAGTAATAGTAGCAGTACTACAGTAGTAGTAGCAGTGCTAGTTGTTATTGCAGCATTGTTTTATGTCATACTGTTCATGTGTTTCTTCTCTGTCTTTGTTTAAAATAATGAAAACACTAAATTGTCTCGTGTATTCTATCGTGTAAGTGTCGACTGTTGTTGTGAAACGTTTTTATGTTCAGGGGAAACTCCACGACCCTCGGCTGATGGGAATCATCCCTCGCATCGCCAGAGACATCTTTGACCACATCTACTCCATGGACGAGAACCTGGAGTTTCACATCAAGGTGATGATGTCATCTTCATACCGGTGACATCATCGGTCACCACACATGAAGTCTGTTTTACTGTTTTCACTCACCTAGTTTTAATATTTTGTATATATTTCTAATAGTCTTTGTGAACATTAGTGCCTCATTTAATTCCGGTTGAACTTTATTTCTGTTGCCTCGTTAGTTTGTTCTTCACCTGGAAGCACTTCCTGTAATCTGTATTAATATGAAAGGTGCTAGAATAACGTGTAATAAAATAAGTCAATATTATTATAAATAGTACGATAATATACATCATATAAACTGATTGATTTAGAAAGAACGTTAACTTCTGCAAAAAAGACCAATTTATAAATATGAAAACATATAAATTGATGTTATTGTTCGTGTTCAGTATATAAACAGTTAAATCTGATCTGTGGTCAGACGTCCTGCAGAGACCCAGCGAGGCGTTCACTGACCCGCCTGCTCTCCATATGTTCACTGTTCACCACATATCACATTATATCTCACATTATATCCTGCAACCACATTTCATTAAAAAACACATGAAAAGCTTTAAAATGATCTTTAAAATCTTTAGAATATAACATGACAAACATTTGTTAATTAACCACTTAAGCATTTGCAACACTTCCTGTGGTTGTTTCACAATAAAGTCCTTCCTGCTGCCCCAAAACCTGACAGACGAGTTTAATTCAGTTTAATTCTAGTTCAGTTTATTTACTATTTGCATGAATAACATGACAGAAAAACAAACAGAACACATTGAGTAAAAGGATTGTGACAGATTTAAAAAAGAAAGGCACTAATAAAAACATCTTAAATTAAAGTTTAACAGCACATAAACAGCTGATGCTGATGTTTCAGCAGTGATTAGACTTCAGCAGCATGAAAACTACCAAACAAACACACTATATATTACATTTCTTATAGTGTCTGAATCCAAATGTTAAAGGATCTGTTTGCTGACTCTCTGCAGGTGTCTTATTTTGAGATCTATCTGGATAAAATCAGAGACTTGCTGGATGGTGAGAAAACATTTAACATATATAATATTTATATTAAGTATATTAGTAAGTATTACATATATAATGGAGCAGAGTGTTGGAATAAAACGACCTGCTGACTGCTGTGATTCATGTTTCAGTGTCAAAGACGAACCTGGCCGTCCACGAGGACAAAAACAGGGTTCCCTTTGTGAAGGTACCTGCTGTATATTTATATTTATTTACCTGTATTTATATTTATTTATTTACCTGTATTTATATGAGCTGCTGTCAGTACTGCAGTAATAGTAGTTACTACAGTATCAGTTCATCAGTAATAATACTGTAACCGTAGTATCAGTACTGCAGTAATAGTACAGTGTAACACTGCGTTGGTGTGTTTCCTGTCAGGGCTGTACAGAGCGTTTCGTTTCCAGTCCGGAGGAGGTCATGGACGTCATCGACGAGGGAAAAGCAAACCGACACGTCGCTGTGACCAGTGAGTCTCCAACTGTACTACTGATACTACTGATAATACTGACAGTACTACTGATACTGGTCTGATAATACTCATACTACTATCACTACTAGTTGATTCAGTTCACATACACTCGTTAAACCCTGTAGACCACCATGATCCTCCAGGACAAACTTTAGACTCACTGGAGGTGAGAACCTGTTGTGGCTGTGATGAACAGTGCAGCCTGTAGGAGGCGCCAGCAGCTCTCTACTAACATACTAACGTGTACTTTTGTTCCTCCTGCAGACATGAACGAGCACAGCTCTCGCAGCCACAGCATCTTTCTGATCAACATTAAGCAGGAGAATGTGGAGACGGAGACCAAACTGTCAGGGAAACTTTACCTGGTCGACCTGGCAGGCAGCGAGAAGGTCACACTGTTCCCTCACACTCACCTTGTTCCTTCATATGGTCACATGTTGGTCACCTGTTGGTCACCTGTTGGTTACCCGCTGGTTACCTGTTGGTTACCTGTTGGTTACCTGTTGGTTACCTGTTGGTGACCTATTGGTTACCTATTGGTTACCTATTGGCCACCTGTTGGTCACCTGTTGGTCACCTATTGGTTACCTGTTGGTTACCTATTGGCCACCTGTTGGTCACCTGTTGGTCACCTATTGGTTACCTGTTGGTTACCTATTGGTTACCTGTTGGTCACCTATTGGTTACCTATTGGTCACCTGTTGGTCACCTGTTGGTCACCTGTTGGTTACCTATTGGTTACCTGTTGGTCACCTGTTGGTCACCTGTTGGTTACCTGTTGGTCACCTATTGGTTACCTTTTGGTCACCTGTTGGTCACCTGTTGGTTACCTGTTGGTCACCTGTTGGTTACCTGTTGGTTACCTGTTGGTCACCTGTTGGTCACCTATTGGTTACCTTTTGGTCACCTGTTGGTCACCTGTTGGTTACCTGTTGGTCACCTGTTGGTCACCTGTTGGTTACCTGTCGGTGACCTATTGGTTACCTTTTGGTCACCTGTTGGTCACCTGTTGGTTACCTGTTGGTCACCTGTTGGTTAACTGTTGGTTACCTATTGGTTACCTGTTGGTCACCTGTTGGTTACCTGTTGGTTACCTGTTGGTCACTTATTGGTTACCTGTTGGTCACCTGTTGGTCACTTATTGGTTACCTGTTGGTCACCTGTTGGTTAACTGTCGGTCACCTGTTGGTTACCTGTTGGTTAACTGTCGGTCACCTGTTGGTTACCTGTTGGTTAACTGTCAGTCACCTGTTGGTTACCTGTTGGTTACCTGTTGGTCACCTGTTGGTTACCTGTTGGTTAACTGTCGGTCACCTGTTGGTTAACTGTCAGTCACCTGTTGGTTACCTGTTGGTCACCTGTTGGTCACCTGTTGGTTAACTGTTGGTCACCTGTTGGTTAACTGTCAGTCACCTGTTGGTTACCTGTTGGTCACCTGTTGGTCACCTGTTGGTTAACTGTTGGTTACCTGTTGGTTACCTTTTGGTCACCTGTTGGTCACCTGTTAAGTCTCTGTACTGATGATATTGATGTTGTTGTCCAGGTGAGTAAGACTGGCGCAGAGGGCGCCGTGTTGGACGAAGCCAAGAACATCAACAAGTCTCTGTCTGCTCTCGGAAACGTCATTGCCGCCCTGAGCGAAGGAACGGTGAGTCTTCACTTCCTGTTTTCACACTTCAGTTTACTTCACTGTCTGTAGGAACAGAAAGTCTTGTTTGTCGTTATTTGATGTTATTTATTGATGTTTGTTGTTTTTTTGTAGAAAACCCACGTCCCGTACAGGGACAGTAAGATGACCCGGATCCTGCAGGACTCTCTGGGAGGAAACTGCCGAACCACCATCATCATCTGCTGCTCGCCGTCTGTTTACAACGAGGCTGAAACCAAATCAACCCTGATGTTCGGACAGAGGTACAGGAACTCACCTCATGCACTTCAAAATAAAAGACCTCAGCAATACTGTACAGTTATTAAAGAATTAAAAGTCATCTAACATTAAGTTATAATCTAAAGTAATTCATAGAATTGATCTCCCACTGATTCAGTTCTCATGTAATAAAGGTATAAAGACATGTCTGAGCATTAGTGGACTGTAATTCGTTTAAAACAGATGATCAAGAACGTACTTTATAAAAATAAATGAAGCAGCGTAGCGACACTGGGCTGATTGGACTCTGATTGCCAGAGTCAGAGGACTTATGAACTGTCTACTGACAGTAGCGCTCGCCTCCAGCCGACTGAGGAGACCAGCGTGTGTTTTGAAACCACTTCCTGTGTTGTTACTGTGTTTTAGGGCAAAGACCATTAAGAACACAGTGTCTGTGAACCTGGAGCTGACCGCCGAGGAGTGGAAGAAGAAGTATGAGAAGGAGAAAGAGAAGAACAGGAGTCTGAACATCGTGATCCAGAAACTGGAGAACGAGCTGAAACGCTGGAGGAAAGGTGACGAAAACAAAAACTGAAAACTATCAAATTCCACATCATAATTTAATTGTACATATTGTTAATGTTAGTGTATCAAAAACTGATGATTCAGACCCTCAGTCAGAGTATCTGACACAGAGAACTGATCTGATATCAGAGCTCTCTGTTTCCCACATTTAAAATCTGTAAACATTACTGCATCACACCAGGTACAATTCTGCTTTATTACTGCACAAACCCTCCTAATGATCAAATTTAGTTTCACAGATAAAGACCTGCTGAACGATAATGTCCTCCACCGCCTGATCTGTGATTGATGTGCTGTGATGTGTTTCTTAAAAACAGGCAGGGTAGACGTAGTATTCTTGTCCCTGAGTTGTTTGCAGGACCTTCTGTCAACAGTCTGTGCAGCCTGAGCAGTAAAACCTAAAACAGTCCATAAAGTGTCCACTAAAGCCGACTGCTGTGAGTTCAACGTCATTCATCTCTCAGCTGCATTTTAACAGCTGGAGGACAGTGTTGATTTCAGAAAACATCTCAGTCAAACTGGAACTAAGAAAGGATTTAAAAAGTAAGACGTCCTCCTGTAGGAATAACAGTCTGATGGACATCAAATAAAAGTATGAAGACTGAGGATGTTGGAACGAATATAAGGAGTCAAATATAAATCGAATAGTAAAAAACAAATGCTTCTGTTATATTTGATAAACAATAAAGTTTTCTATATACTTCATATATATATATTAATGTACTAACATTAACCTCTAATGTCATTATATCAGAAATGGCAGAAAGTGACATTCCCACAGAGATCACCACTCCCAAACATTTAAGAAGTGATGTATGGAAAAATTTTAGATTTCCATCAACAGACGGAAAAAATTTAAAAAGGCAACAGTAAAAGACTTGAGTCTGAGTGATCAGAGCTGCAGCTGCAGTTTGGGGTTTGGACACAGAGCTCCTCATTTGGTCTCACAGTGCATCCCGTCACAAATAATAACAAGCTGATGTGAGTTTATTTATATTTCAGTTTATATACAGTACGATGAAAGCTTATTTAATATTTGCATTTCAGTTAACGTTATTCATTTTATGCCTAAGCTTAATTATTACTTAATGAGAAAGTGATCACCTGTTTATTGGTAATGTTGGGACGCCCTCTAGTGGACAGAACGTATAACAACATGGCATTAGTAATGCAGCAGCCTGCTTGTGTAGGTACATAGTAAATATTAATAATAGGCTAAATTTGAGCATTAAAAATTCAAATATAATTCGAATATTTAAAATAATCAGGTATAAAATGGATTATAGAGGAAGATTAACATCATTAAAGGAGACGTGTCTGCTCTGTCTCCAGGTGTTACATAAACAGGCTCTTGTGTTGTTTCAGGAACAGGTGAGACATGAAATCTGACTCAGTAAGTCTTGATTGAACTTCATCAGACACCAGAACACAAATTTGTAATATGAACTTCTCCAGGTGAGTCTGTACCTGTGGATGAGCAGCTGAGCAGCAGAGCCAAGAAGAGCAGCAGTGACACCACCGCAGTGATTGAGAGCTTGGCCCCGCCCCCCGTCCCTCTGTCAGACGAGGAGAAGACACAATACGAGACGCTCATCACCGACCTGTACCATCAGCTGGACGACAAGGTGAGTCCCACCTGAACCATCAGCTGAGTCTCACCTGTAGCGTCGGAGCAGTTTGTTGTGTTGTGAAACTTTAACAGTTTCTGATTGGTGTTTCAGGACGAGGAGATCAACCATCACAGTCAGACAGCAGAGGCGCTGCAGCAGCAGCTCACTGATCAGGACGAGGTGAGTCTCACCTGAGAGTGTTCGAACCTCCGTTGTCTCATTTATGAATCAATCTGACCTCCCTCCACCTGTCCGTCATCCGTCCTCCCTCCAGCTGCTGGCGGGGAGCCGTCAGGACTACCAGCGTCTGCAGGAGGAGGTGTCGCGGCTGCATAGAGACAACGACTTGGCCAAAGAGGAGGTGAAGGAGGTGCTGCAGGCGCTGGAGGAGCTCGCCGTCAACTACGACCACAAGAGCCAGGAGGTGGAGAACAAGAGCCGCTGCAACGAGCAGCTGAACGAGGAGCTCGCACACAAAACTGTGAGTCCAACAGCAGAGTTGATGTCAGGATGAAGATCAGATATTGATGCATCTGATCACATGATTCTGTTAAATCCACTGAAGGGTTTGGTACCGTTCACATTTGAACTGATACCAGTACCTGGAGTTCAGTACCGGTACCCAACAGTATAGTTTGCAAGAGTGTAAATATAAACACAACTGGAGGCTGTAAAGGATGAAGTCTCATTGAGCCACTTTTTAGCAGTGGCTCAAATAAATAATATTTCTATTATTATTTCTATTATTTCTATCATATCTATCATTTCTGTGTCCTTCACGATCTCGCCACTAGATGGAGCCAAAGGAACATGTTTTCCTGTCATGTGAACATCTGGAAAGCTGCAGTTTCACTGAGATTTCAAAGTGGAACATCGACTCGAGTGTTTAATGCTGTTAGTTTTCTTTCTCTGTGGCTGAGCTGTGCATCTTCTGCTCCTGTGCTGTTCAGGTGAGTCTGGAGGCGGTGCAGAGGGAACTGTCCCACCTGCAGGAGCTCAGCTCTCATCACAAGAAGAGGTCAGCAGAGATCCTCAGTCTGCTGCTCAGAGACCTCAGCGACATCGGCAGCGTCCTCGGTACCACCGAGCTCAGAGCCGTAAGACACAAACTCTTCTTCTACTGTCACATTTCACTCACCATACTCAGCAGCACGTCAGCCGGTGTGGTCATGTTTGTAGAGGACCGCCACCACAGAAGAAGAGAAAACATACAATATGATAAACTCACAGAG